>NC_024318.1:16983250-16986287 GCF_000523025.1 Cynoglossus semilaevis | reverse complement strand
GAGGAAAAATTTCAGGAGAAAAAAAAGGGATTTCACGCCACTACAGGAAGTCACTGTTGAAGGTCTGGGACATTTTTTTTTTTTACACATACATAAACATACACATGAACAAAGGTTCTCCTGGATAGCATTTATCTGAACCTCAACTATAACTACTACAGCTGCAAAACCTTAAACACCTAACACTAAATCCCATTTTCTAAATAAAGCTGCAGTAGACAGAATCTGCTTTGGTATGGGGATTAAAAAAAAAAATCTGTTATTTTTTTGTGTGTGCGTTTAAATATTCAGTTTTCTTTTTATATTTTAAAAAAAAAAAGATCTGTTATTTTTTTGTGTGTGTGTTTAAATATTCAGTTTTCTTTTTATACTCTTTGTACTACGTTTATTCTTACATTTGTTTTATATTCTTTATTCCTTTATGTATTGTTTGTTTTTGTCTTGTTTGTCTTTCTCTCGCTTTTCCTCTCTGTGTCCTTTTTTCTCACTCACTCTTGGCTCAGCTACGGATATATTCGTAAACTAGCCCATCGGCATTGCACACATTTGTACACTGTCGTAAACTATATACTACAACTGTAATTACATAACTTACAAATCAATAACAGCTATGTAATTGTTGGGAATCATTATTCGTTAAATCGGTGTTTTCCAATCTTCCTCTGCTGGGCCCCACTTCACAGAGGTGTGGCATGACTTGGACTCGAGTCAGACTCGAGTCATCAATTTGATGACTTTAGACTCGACTTGACAAAATGTAAAGAGACTTGCAACTCGACTTGGACTTTAACATCAATGACTCGTGACTTCACTTAGACTTGAGCCCTTTGACTCGACAAGACTTGACAATTTCTCCAAAACCCCAAAGTGATCTGTGTAAAGATATTATTATTTTATTTAAAAGGACTCGAAAAGACTCGAAACAGAAACGGCAGGACTTGGGACTTGACTTGACACTTTTCAGTCTTGACTTGGACTCGACTCGGACTTTACCTGTCTTGACTTGAGACTTGACTCGGACTTGAGTGCAAAGACTTGAGACTTACTTGTGACTTGCAAAGCAATGACTTGGTCCCACCTTTGCCACTTCATAAGACATTTTAGTCCGGCTCCTTATCAGATATTCATTTTACACCGCCTTCAACCAATCCGTTTTTTTTTGCCAGTCTCTTGTTTAACCTTTACAGAATTGGACAATATGTTGTGTATGTTTCTTTCTCTCATTCATTCCATCCATGTCCCCTCTGGTCCCCCCCTTTGAAATGGCATTGCGCCTCACCACTTTGGTGAACCTCTGCGTTAAATGACATCATAGCTGAAGAATCTCTTTTATTTTTCTCTTTTGGAATCGAGATATGTACATTATCTTCCGACAAGCATTTCTGTGTGCTAATAAAAACCTTGTTTTTGCTCTCTTATTCAGCAGAGAGCGCAGGTAATGAATCTGTGCTGAAAGTCTTCGGATCAATGGTGATGAGCTGTCACGCCAAATATTGGATCTACGTGTGTGGAGGGATGTTCATAATGGTCTCCTTTGCTGGGAAACTTGTTGCATATAAAATCATCTACATGCTGCTGTTTCTCGTCTGCCTCTGTCTCTATCAGGTAGGATCATCCACCGCCTTCCGTCCACGCCCCTGACCCCGGCAAATTGAAATACTATTGAGAACTTGTATATTTTTATCTGTACAAACCGCTGTATGAGTTGCTGCCACCTAGTGGCTGGAGGCTTGTTATCATTCATGTGATCATTCATTCATGGCCATATGCAAGTCATATTCCATTTAAACCCCCTCTCGCCCCCCCCTCCCACTTCACCCCCCCAGGGGGGCCCGCCCCACAATTTGAGAAGTACTGTTCTAAAGTACTGTTCTAAAGCAAGATCTTTAACTTACATCCCAGTCATATACTGTTAGTAAACATAAGTAACCTGCAGACGACATGTATTTTCAGAATAAAGCGCATTAAGCTTTTTAAACTGTGGAAATTTCTAATAAGAAATATAATAATATAATATATAATAATAATATAATAATAATAATAATAAAAATTGTTGGGGTCATTTAACTCTGCACTGGATTATTGCTAACAAAATAATGTTAATAGTCTAACATGGAGTTTACTTACATTGTTATATAATAGCTTTCAATTTTTTTATTTATTTTTATTGTCTTTTTCCTTTTTCCTGTGATCTACATTCCAGGAGTTGTGATTTGTAGATTTGAGCTGAGATGAGGAGTTATTTATGTAGAGACATAAAAATTTGACACTGTATGAAACTAATCTCTGACAAAGTTATGTGAACATGTGTTTCCCAGGTGTACTATTCTCTATGGAGGCGTCTGCTAAAGCTTTTCTGGTGGCTTGTTGTGGCCTACACTATGCTAGTTCTCATTGCCATCTACACCTATCAGTTTGAAGACTTCCCTCAGTACTGGAGAAACTTTACTGGCTTTACAGAAGAACAGTATGTACTTTTCCCTTAAATAATTTCGGTTCAAATGAGCAAAAAAATAGATATGTGTATAATATAATAATAATATGTTTCACCGATTTTTCAATATAAACATTTGTAATTTGAAAAGAAATACTTTGCTTGTTGTTGTTAGATGCTAAAGTCATTTAAATGTACCACTTGTGCGAAGTAAATTCTGCTTCTGTCCTGGTGCAATCTGTTTTTTTAATGATTAAGATAAAAAAAAAAACCAACACAAACAACAAACATAAATAAAAATCTTTCACATTCTGTTACAAAGCACTAACACCATCCCCACCAAAATCCTTTTGTACAACCCTGTCCTCCTCAGGCTGGCAGCCATCGGTCTGGAGACATTTGCTCTGACGGAACTCTTCACCAGTATAGTGATCCCTGGCTTTTTCCTGTTGGCCTGTATTCTGCAGCTGCACTATTTCCACAAGCCTTTCATGAGGATCACCAACCTGGAACATGTTACACCAATACAGCGGTGAAAAATAGTTAACATATTCTGAGCACAGTATGGATGGATGGATGGATGGATGGATGGATAGATGGATG
>NC_024318.1:16974895-16982150 GCF_000523025.1 Cynoglossus semilaevis | reverse complement strand
CATTCTTTGATGGTGTGCTGCTACTCTTGTATGAATCGTGTTGAATCTATCTTTGTTGTTTTGGGTGCTATACTGGAGTCTTAATTTCCCCAAAGGGCACTCCCAAGGGAAGAATAGAATAGAATAAAGTTCTATCTCTCTATGTCTAAGCAAAAAAAAGTACAGTATATAAATACTTAAATATATAATCAGTTTAAATAGTTCAAATAAACAGATACATAGGCATTTCCCAGCAGATATAATAGTGTATGTGTTACAACCAGATTTATGCAATCAGTATTTCTAGAGTTGCTATACATAATATTAGATAGGATAGATAGATTGTGTATGTTATTCGTTCCTACCCTATGTTTTTTTAATACGCTTGTGTCTTTTTAGGAAGAACAGTGTAAAGACACATGAAAAGGCTTCTACTGATGAGGTCTTTGAGGAGGAAGACATGGAGACTCCTGCAGACGAGGCATCGGAAGATGAAGGTACAGTGGACCCCCTAGATACGAGTTTAACCCGTTCTACAACAGCACCAATGTCTCGATCCACTTGTATCTAGATTGAATTTTCCCCATTTGAAATAACTAAAAAAACAATAAATTCGTTGCAGCTCATTACTTTTAACACCTCTCTAAACATCAAAACACAGATATAAAAAAATATATTAATAATATAAATTAATAATAATAATTGAGATAACATTTTATATTGTTGTTATAAAAAAATAACCAAGCGAAGGACAGTGAGCGAGACGACAAAGTGTCGGGACCCTTTTTTAAAATTTGGGTGGAAAAATGGAGATTGGTTGAGCACTCGTAACTAGACATTTCCTCGTATTATGAGCAAAGTCTTGCTATAGTTGCATACTTTTAACATGGAATACTGTAATTTTCGGATTACGTAGAAACCGCTACCTTTTTTTTTACGTGCTATGATCTTGCGGCTTAAACAATGATGTTCATAACGCTAGCGGTCAATGACTTGACAATGGCTACTGTGTGTTATACTAGTAGCGTATGTCTGTCTGTGAATGGCCATGTGCGTATATGTGCATGGGGCGCGCAAGAGAGAACGGTAGCGAAAGTTGAGAGAAGTTGAAGCGCTGTCATGTTGAAGTGTGAGTTGGTTATACAGGAGCTGTTAAAACTCTGTTTATGTTCTGTTGTGGTCGGTGTGGCTGATAATTAAGACCCCAAGTTCCCTGTTTCTGTTTACCTCTGCTGCGGACGAGCACAAGGTGAAGGGAGTTAGCCCTGGAGCTAATGTTAGCTTCAACCCTGGAGTCTCCCCCGTAGATTCCAACTACAGTCAGGGTGCCAGAGCAGGATAAAGCTAACATGTAACCCGCCGTGTTACAAGACCTGTTTGAAACACATCTTTTTTTTTAAATTTAGATGGTGTGGCTTATATTCAGGTGTGCTTAATAGTCCGGAAATTACGGTACTTGTATTTTGGGACGGGGTCCACTGTAGAATAAATCTCTTAACTTGGAAGTGTATATTTCCATATTTATCTCTGAGTGTGCATACAAAAGCACCATTAACAAGAAAAAACTTCATTACATTTCTACAATTAAATTTAATTATGAAACTGAAATCAATGTTGCGAGCTGTAATGGTCTATCTCTAATATGTGTAATGTTGAATACGATTAGGCATTTCCGTATAATATGCACTTTCTGCACATTGTTAAGTATTTCTAATGCCTGCTAAAAAAAAAAAAAAAATCTTAATTTTTGCTTACCTTCTTACCTTATTTTACTGTCTTTTTCTCTTTCCTTCTCAGAGGAGCTGGTACCCAGTAAGTGGGGACTGGTGATGGACCGGCTGCTGGATCTGTCGAGAAGATTCTCTGACATTTTGACCAAAATTCAAGTTTTTCTCTGGAGGCTTCTGGAACTTCACATCCTAAAAATTGTGGCCTTTTTCTCTGTGTGGGTGGCTGTTCAAGAGGTAAAACCTCCCTGATTTGCCACACAAAAACAGGAATTGTCACTTATATTCTGTCATAGTTGTCCTACTTGTTACAATGTTAAAGCAGTGATTTTCAATTTTTTTTTCTGACATGTCCCCTCCCCTTTTTTCTACTCAATTTATGTCATTCAATTCAGATGAGTAAGTCACAAGTAAAGACTTTTTTTTATGATCTAGGTCAGGGGTGCCCAAAAGGTAGAAGCTTATAACCCTGACGTTTTGGATTCTACTACACAGAGCATAATATTTTAAGGATTTCAAGTACATAGCATATAAATCACGCTTTTTTCATCCTTTGGCTCGGTTTGGGACATATATTAAAATATATGATTTCACAAGTGTTTTTTCACACTGACAGCCACTAGAGGGACTCTAGGCTTGTGTACCCCCAGTATCTGTTACTGCTGTACCACTGAAAATGTACATGTTTGTTATTTTCACACTGATAGTCGCTAGGGGGCAATCTAGATAACTGGTGCGACTTATACTGCACAGCGACTTATAATGCGGAAAATACATTATTAGTACATTTTTATTATTATTGTTTGTTCCGTGTCTTATATCTAATTACTTTGTGTTTCTAAAATAATGTTAGCAAGTGTATTTTTACAGTACTTGTATATAATGTAATCCAAAAGATAAAAAGTAAAAATAGAGAAAAGATAAAATAGTACACTATCAATGGCCTATAGGTGTGGAAATATAAACTTTTTTTTTTTGACTAAACAAAATGTCAGCCGAGATGTCTGTCAAGGGGTGTTTTGTTTATTGATAAAATTGTTCAGCGACAGGTTCTTCGGAATATAACTCCAGCATCAAATGAGGACGAGCTGTATGTTCCTTCATGGCACTCATTTTCTGCTGACTCACAGCCGCTGTTGATTCGATCAGTGCTGTATATGTAATTATTGGTGAAATTGCAGTTCTGCGTAGGATAGGATAGAATTAGGAATTTCAACTGAAGAAATAATATCATGTAATACTTTTAAGTTTAATTGAAAAATTGAAATACTCTTTTTTTGTTTGTTTGTTTTGTTCTAAGCCATCAGTGATGAACCTGGTTCTGGTCGTGTTGTGGTCCCTAGCGATGCCCTATAGTCGCTTCAGACCCATGGCTTCCTGTCTGTCTACAGTCTGGGTGTGCGTCATCATCGTTTGTAAGATGTTGTACCAGCTCAGTGTTGTCAGCCCTTTGGAGTATTCCAGTAACTGCAGCATGGTAAGACCACAATAAAGAGACAAACAATTCAAAAATTAGGTAGAAAGTAAAGCTATAGAGGCTGAGGTCATAATTGGAATGATGCTTTCACATTCACCAAAAGCTATATAGGACAAACCCATGTTTCACCACGTTTCCACCAGCAGGTCATGCCTAAACTATATACACCTAAGTTGAATTTCTCTAATTGGACTACACCGATACTCAAGTTTATAGAAGGCAGGTTTTTTCTGCATTATTAATAAATATAGAAAAAAAAAAATGGCATGATGTAAATTAGCATTAAAATATTCTTTTCTACTGAAAGGACTTGAATTCGTCTCTTTTATAGAGACAAAATGGATTCTGACCTCACAGAATTGGATCAATTGTTGCTTCAAGACCAGCAGAAAATAATACCGTGTGTACTTACATGTACATTAAAAAATGTACATGTACATGTACATGTACATGTACATGTACTAATTAATTAATGTACATGTACATTAATGTATTAATGTAATAATGTACATTAATTAATTTATTAAAATTAATGTATTAATGTACATTAATACATTGTAATTAATTAATACATTGTAATTAATACATTGTATTAATGTACATTAATGTACATTGATACATTAAAATTAATGTATTAATGTACATTAATACATTAATACAATTAATTAATTAATTGATATTAATACATTAATTAATGTATATGAGGACATTTTTATGTTACTTTCAATAGTTTAATATGTCATATATTCCATGTTTTTAATTGATACATTGAAAAATATTAGATTTTTGAATTGAAATTATTGATATAAATAATTACACCATAAATACCAATAAAACAATGTTTTATAAAAAAAAGTGTTTTACTGATGGATTGCTCACCTGTTGTTATTGAGGACCGCTGCTTCTTTTCATAGCCCTTAGTGAATGAAACCAAGCTGTTACCTGAGGAGAAGGTGAACTCGTCTCTCTACAAGGAGCCAGTGGACCCAGCAAACTGGTTTGGCATCAGGAAGGATGCTACAGTACTTGGATACAGTAAGGTGTGTTCTTAATCATTTGTCTTGTTTTTATTTTCAGCTTGAACTAGAATGCATTGCTTTAGCCTGTTTTAATAGCACATATGAAAAATCTTGAACGAAAAAGACCGGAAATGTCAATTTTTTGCAAAATTCTCTTCAAATTTTAAAGATGCTCCGTTTAGAATATATTCACAGTGAACCTCTAAAATTCTGAGTGGTGTATCTCAAGCTCCATTGTGTGAAGTGTGTTATGAACAGAGGTGTGGACTCGAGTCACATGACTTGGACTCGAGTCAGACTCGAGTCATCAATTTGATGACACTTGACAAAGTGTAAAGAGACTTGCAACTCGACTTGGACTTCAACATCAATGACTCGTGACTTCACTTGGACTCGAGCCCTTTGACTCGACAAGACTCGATACTTTCTCCAAAATCCAAAGTGATCTGTGTAAATATATTATTATTTTGTTTAAAAGGACTCGAAACAGAAACGGCAGGACTTGGGACTTGACTTGACACTTTTTAGTCTTGACTTGGACTCGACTCAGACTTTGCTTGTCTTGACTTGAGTGCAAATACTTGAGACTTACTTATGAGCAAGGACTTGGTCCCACCTCTGGTTATGAAAAGTGTACAGATTTAAAAGCCCAGACAATCAGGAGTGTGGTTGGATTACAGAAAAACCCTGAACCTATGATTTGTACATATATTTATTGAGCCTTTGTGTAATAAGTACATGCAACGTTTCTTTTTATTCCTGGCCTAAAACGTATTCTTTTCTGTTCTCAACGCAGAACCATTTAGTTGTGCTGATGTTGTTGGTCTTTGAGGCAACAGTGTATCGTCACCAGGCTCATCACTATCGTCAGCTCCAACGATCTCCCCCCACTGTCCCATCTCTGTTCCCTGCGACCATCAGAGTCACTCTGGACAAGGGGCTCCTACCTTGTTTCAAATACTTCCTCAACTACACCTTCTACAAGTTTGGACTAGAGGTAACCATCATTTTAAAAAATGATCCAATTCATTTGACTTTGTATTTTTTTATCTAAGCATTTGCCACTACACGCAGTCATTTTTTAATGTGACTGTTTCTGGTCACCTTACACTTGTCCATTTTATGCTAGCTTTGCCAACTTTGCTCAGGCTTGGCAGGAGTGAGATTTTTTTGTGTGGAGCACCAGGCTGCTACTGCTGCTCAGAGTAGTTCAAACAAGCGACAACAAAAACGAGAGATTTTATCATCAGATATTCATTATACAGCACCTTCAACCAATCCGTTTTGTTTGACCAGTCTCTTGTACTCTCTAATATGCTGTGTTACGTTTCATTAATTCATTCTGTCCTCATCCCCCTCCAATGGCACTGTGCTCTCTGATTGGACTACACTGATACTCAAGTTTATAACAGACAGGTTTTCTCTGCATTATTAATAAATATAGAAAAAAAAATTGCGTTATGTAAATTAGCATTAAAACATTCTTTTCTACTGAAGAGACTTCAACTAATCCCGGATTATTTCATGGATCCCGACATGACAGAATTTGATCAATTATTGCTTCAAGACCAGCAAAGGCTGTTTCAAAGAAAATACAGTGTGTACCATTGGAGAAAAAGTCATCCCCCAGCAATGGCACTGTGCCCCCTTAGGGAGCACGCCCCCCACTTTGGGAACCTCTGCATTATACAATGATGGTGGTGCAATTTTTTTTTTTTTAATTTTGCAAAAGTTAAAAAAGTTAACTGTCTAACATCTAACATCCACTAAAATATGTTAATATAGCTATTTCAGGCACGGGCAAACTAAGGCCCGGGGGCCGGATGCGGCCCGTTCAGCTTTTTAATCCGGCCCGCCAAGCTTTCCCAAATGATATAATTTATTTATATTATCATTATACGTCTATTGCCTGCAATACCCACATTTCCCCAATAGATGGCATAGAAAATGATAATAGCATTTTAGCCTTTATGCATGACTTTTACATGTCATTTATCTTAGTTCACATGAATTCTCCATCTATCTGCTCCTGACCCGGCCCTCCTGTTCAATTTTAGGTACAATTGTTGCCCGCGATCAAAAAGTTTGCCCACGCCTGAGCTATTTGCTAATATGCGAATATAGAGTTCACATTTTTATGGATAGTTTGTGTGATGATGTTTATTATTATCACAATCAGACTTTTTGTGTCATATTTGTTTTTTCTTACAACAGATCTGTTTCCTGATGACAGTGAATGTGATTGGCCAGCGAATGAACTTCTTGGTGATAGTCCATGGCTGTTGGTTGGTGGCCATCTTGGTGAAACGAAGACGTGCAGCCATTGCCAAAGTCTGGCCCAAATATTGTCTTTTCCTGTCCATCTTCATGATTTATCAGTACCTGTTGTGTGTGGGTATACCTCCTGCCCTCTGTATAGGTATGTTTGTATTGTTTCGCCCTTAACCACCTGCGATTTCTGCCCTAAACTTCTAAACAGTTCAAACTCAATATTCCTTAGTCATGGAATTACTGATAAAACATCACACAACCTTTCATTACCTGATGATGAAATGCAGTAAAAACGGTTTTGTGAGAATATGTGGGTCAAATATATGGTAGATGGATTATTGGATGGGTTATCATAGTTTGAAAACCATTGGCGATGTAATCCCAACTTTTTTTTTTTTTATAAAAAAAATGTTAACCATGCTATCTCTTTTTTATTGTATAACGACATGTATGCAGGGTAGGTCATACTGTTTACATGTGTGTTATACAAAATAAAGAAGGAATTCCACATGCATATTTGCAACTTCAAATAGCCGAAATGTCAGACCAGTAGAACCTGTTAATAATACAAAATATGTTAAACTTGACTGTTGCTATGGCTGTCAATAACTGTTGTGTATGTGCTGTTCGGCAGATTATCCATGGAGGTGGAATGCGCCAGTGCCGATGAACTCAGCTCTCATTAAATGGCTTTATCTGCCTGACTTCTACACTGTGCCTAACTCCAAAAACCTCATAGGTTAGTGTTGCACTGTTCATTCATTTATTCATTCATACATTCA
>NC_024318.1:16959780-16974368 GCF_000523025.1 Cynoglossus semilaevis | reverse complement strand
GCCCCCTGCTCCTCCACATCGAGAGGAGTGAGCTGAGGTGGCTTGGGCATTTACATCGCATGCCCCCCGGACACCTCCCTCAGAAGGTGGTCGTGTCCTGTCCCTCTGGGAGGAGACCTAGGACACTAGGCTGGGCTGGGTGCACCTTGGGGTCCTCCCAGAAGAGTGGAGGAAGTGTCTGGGGAGAGGAAAGTCTGTGTGTTCTTGCTCAGACTGTTGCCCCCTGTTGTGACCCGGCCTCAGATAAGCGGACGATGATGGATGGATAGATAGATATGTTAATTTTACACTGCCTTCAACCAATCTGTTTTTTTTTGTTTTTTGTTTTTTGGGGGGCGGGGGGGGGCAGTCTCTTGTTAAACATTTACAGCATTGGACAATATGCTACGTTACGTTGCAGTCATTCATTCCGGACCCCTACTTAGGGAACCTGTGTATGATAAAAAAAATACCCTGTTAAATTTTTGGTGGAATTAGTGAATAACATGGTGCTTTGTATATGAAAACGCACACGTCTCATATTGAGCTGAGAGAGGAGTTGGCAGCTGTACTTTTAGCCCTTTCATGCATGACGGTCACTACAGTGGACAGCTATTAAAATGTCATTTTCTATGATAAGAATAGGTTTTGATGGCAGTGTTGCATATAAGCCTCTACAGTGGATGCCTGAGAATCACCCAACACTGCCATACGGTGGTCAGCCTTTGCAACTGCAGAATAATTGTGTCAACATTCAAAAAGAAAATTTGGTGTATAAAAACAGAACCAAATCAGTTCTTATTTTTACGTCTAAAAACACATAAAAACACTTAGTAACATTTTTTTAACTCAGTATATCATGGGTCATGCATCAAAGGGTTAGGAGAAGTTGAAAGAAACCACAAAATACAGTCTGGAACAATAAATGCAGGTGTAACCAACAGCGCTCTTATTGCAGTGTGGGTCAGTCTAAGGCGCAGGGGCCAGATGCGGTTCGTTCAACATTTGAATTCGGCCCGCCAAACCTTTCCAAATGATATAAGTTATTTCTATTATCATTATACTTCTGCCTGTTTCCAGCAAGACCCACGTTTCCCCAATAGATGGCGTAGAAAATGATCAAAACATTTTAGCATTTTAGCCTTTATGCATGGCTTTTACATGCCGTTTATCTTAGTTCTCACAAAAACTCTGCTCCTGACCCGGCCCCCCTGTTAGGACACGCGATAGGCCTCGAAAGATGGCGAACAATGCCTGGTTAGGGCGAAGCCAGGGGGAAACTCTGGTGGATGCCCGCAGCGGTCCTGACGTGCAAATCAGTCGTCCGACCTGGGTATAGGGGCGAAAGAAAGACTAATCGAACCATCTAGTAGCTGGTTCCCTCTGAAGTTTTTCTTAGGATAGCTGGCGCTCAAACTATACTGTACTGTTCTGGTTGTTCAACATATTACAATCCTTCAAGCAATATTGTTTACATGTACCAAGCCTGTCTACCCTGTTGTTGAGTTTACTTTGAGTATTACATGTCTATCCTGCTGCTGTAACAACTGAATTTCCCTGGTGTAGGATGAATCTTAGCTATCCTATGGCATTCGGGAATCCGGCGATGGTGTGAAATCCTTGTTTAATTTATGCTTGTTGGTGTTGTCTTTATGGAAAGTGGATGTTGGCACCAGAGAAATGATTGCATCCAACACTGCCGGCATGATTCTGCTTAGTGTCAGCTGCTAAATGCCTCCGATCGCTCTCCAGAAATCCAAGGTTGGAGCGGAGCTCGATGTCCACTGTGATGTCTTTGGTGCGACCAGAGAAATGATTGCATCCAACACTGTCGGCATGATTCTGCTGCTAAATGCCTCCGATCACTCTCCAGAAATCCAAGGTTGGAGCGCAGCTCGATGTCCACCGTGATGTCTTTGGTGCGTTTTTTTATGTCTCGCTCCAACATGGGTTGTAAATTGCGTAATTCTATCGGTATGTTATTGCGGACACAGTGTCTGCTAAGAAGCCACTCTGTGCTCTCACTGAACAGATTTACGCACTCCTTGAAAAACGGGCACAGCATGCAATTCTTCAAATCCTCTAATAGCGCACTCTCACTGAACATACTTCCATCCATCCATCCATTTTCATCCGCTTATCCGTTACCGGGTCACCAATCGCCACCCAAATCACATTGCACTGTACCAACCCCCCAAACCTTCCTGCGGGTGGTGAGTCCACTGAAAGGTATTAACCGCCCTAACCGGGATTCGAACTTGCCCAGGAGGTGAACCCTGGGGTTCCACACCAATGACAGAGACCTTGCCTCTGGGCCAAAGCGCCACTAGGACCTAGGATAGTTGTTATACGTTTTTCAAGTTTTTCTTTCAGGTTGTCCTATCACAGGTCTTTTAGAGCTTGTCACATCAATCATTCCCAAATGTTTGCTGAATTACCAATTGGCAATTTTTATTAATTAGAGGAAACAGGAAACGTGTGAAGTTCAGATTGTTGAACTCTCTCTCCTTTAATGGTTTCTATTTAGTAGTTTCACTGTTCTACCACTAGATATTGTGGGCACACTTGGTCGGAGCTTAAATCTACACACTTGTCCGAAGCACAAGTTGATCGATTCCATTCTTTCCATGGCGATGTTCTTACGCACACTCTGGTTGATGAATGAGGTCATGACAAACACGTATTGTGCATTACTCCACAGCCGACTTTGTTTTGCTGATGTGTGCGTCCCAGCAGTGGAGGGTGTTTGACAGTGAGCACACGGAGGAGTGGATGGTTTTTGGCGGGGAGAACACGGACGACCTTGAACCGATGCAAGGTCGATTGTTTAATCCAGCACCTAACTTCATCAACTGCAGGTTTGTTTTTTGTTTTTTTCTTCATCCGTGTCTTGTTTGCCTTCTTTGTCTTTCTTTATCAGCCTCGTGGTCAATCAAAATAAAATCCCTCTCTTCCGGTCCTCCTCCAGGAGCTACCTGGACATGGCTAAAGTGCTGGTATTTCGTTACTTCTTCTGGTTTGTGCTGTCTGTGCTCTTTGTCACCGGAGCCACCAGGATATCTGTGTTCGGACTGGGCTACCTGCTTGCCTGCTTTTATTTTCTGCTCTTTGGAACCCAGCTGCTGGTCAAACCCTCCCGAACCCGCCTGGCCTTGTGGGACTGCCTCATCATGTATAATGTGGCGGTTATTATAGCCAAAAATATGCTATCTGTAAGTATAACGCTCATTAGTGTAGGTCCATTCTCTAGCTTCTTGTCACTGAGGGGTCTTTAAGTTGGTGGTGTTGTTGTGTAGAAGGCAAATGTGTGTGTATAAAAGCAGTGGTTCTCAATTATTTTCTCTCATGCCCCCCCCCTTGGGGACAGAAATGTTTTCAGTCCCCCCCTACCTTTGTTTAGTTAACATTTAATGCATACAGGTAGAGAATTATACAGCACTTCAATAGTTGTATGGCCAGTGAGTTAGAAATTATTGTTATTATTATTTTGTTCTGTGTTTTAGATGCAAAATAATTTTTTTTTCAAAAAGAAATATGTAAATAGTTGCCCGACACGAAGGATTCAAATAATGTGTTTGTGTCTGTTTCAGATCCTGGCCTGTGTGTTTGTGTTTGAGATGCAGAAAGATTTCTGTTGGGTCATTCAGCTCTTCAGTCTGGTTTGCACCGTCAAGGGATACTATGACCGTAAGAACACAAAAAGTCTTTTTCTGACTTTTGTACAATTACAAATATTTTCATTTTTCGTACTCACTGATATTGATTAACATCACCGAGGCTCTTTAAGTTTGTTTTTAATTACAAGAAGTGACACATGCTTTCAAGTACAACTAAGAGTATTGGAAATGAAGTATTGGGATCAGTCCATTCTTAGTACTAACACTTATTTTACTTTATTTGAGGAAATTGTTCAAGAGCTGTATGTTTGTGTGTCCTCACAGCCAAATCGGTGAGTGATAAGACCTGCAGCCTTCCTGTTGAGGAGGCTGGCATCATCTGGGACGGTATATGTTTCCTCTGCTTGTTGCTGCAGAGAAGAGTCTTCCTCAGTTTCTACTTCCTGCACGTAACAGCAGCTACTCTGACTCCAACTATCTGCATGTCCTCCCTCACTGCATCCATATATCTCCTCTTTGGCCTTCCTCTTTGTCTCCTACCTGGTAGCTCCATCTCTAACATTCTTCTACCAATGTATCCACTGTCCCTCCTCTGCACATGTCCAAACCATCTCAATCTGGCTTCTCTAGCTTTTTCTCCAAACCTTCCTGTCTGTGTTGTCCCTCTAATGACCATTCCTGATCCTGTCCATCCTTGCCACTCCTAAAGAGAATCTTAGCATCTTTAACTCTGCCACCCCCAACTCCGCCTCCTGTCTTCTGCGCCACTGTAAACCTTTCCCTTCATTAACTAAATAGATGCTCTATTCTGAATAGTGCCTGTAACACATTAGCTCTTTCCTGCTTCGGAGGCCCGACCATAGTTGGAATGTACAGGGGAGACTTAGTGATCTGCTCAAGGGGTGAAGCTAACATTAGCTCTGGGGCTAACTCCCTTCAATTTGTACTTGTCCGCAGCAGAGGTAAACAGAAACAGGGAAGTCGGGGTCTTAATTATCAGTTACATCGAGCACAGCAGTACATAAATTGCTCCCAACAGCCATTTACAGACAGACATACGCTACTAGTATAATACACAGTAGCCTACCAGAAACGTCATTGATCGCTAGTGGTATGCACTTAGTTAGCCCATAAAAATCCATAAATTAGCTGCATCATTGTTTAAGCCGCAGAGTTCAAAACGTGTGTGAAAAAAATAGCGTCTTATAGTTCGTAAATTACGGTAGTCGTTTTTGTAGTGGGTGTAGTAGTAGTAGTAACAGAGGACATAAATGATTGGTAACTGAAATGTTCTTTAACAACCTAGCTTCAACTACGCTTTCCCAAATCTTCATCGTATGGTTCATCAACTTTATCCCTCTGTAGTTGTTACAATCACCGTTCTTATAAATTGGCACCAGAACACTTTTCCTCCACTCATCAGGCATCTTGTCAGTCTCTAAAATTCTGTTGAACAACCCTTCCACCGGGTTTCCTGCAAAATGTCTACTCTTCTTCTCTTCATCATATCAGCCAGTTCTCTACTTTTTAATGTTCTTTAAACATCATTTATTTTATTTATTTATTTAAGTCAAATTGGTTGTTGGAATATGATATATATGTTGTCCCTCTAATGACCTCATTCCTATATACATATATATTCATACTATAAATGTCTCTTTTTTACCCACAGGGGGTTTGAGCTCTTTAGAGCCAGTATTGTGAAGAACATCAAGTTCCACCAACAGGCTGAGAAGAGGTCTCTGTCTCAGCTAAAGAGTTCGTAAGTGTTCACGGTGCAGTTTGTTCTTTTGTGGGGAAAAACAGCTTTTTCTTGGTTATGTTTGGTCTGATTAAGCACAACGCACTTTTGAATGTTCCCTTAAAGCTACAGCATACCACATGCTAACATTTTAGACACTTTTCAACAGCCTCAGCAATAACCTTTGTAATACAAAATCAGGAGAACTTCTGAAGGACTGTAAAGATTAGCTTAGCCACTCACGAGTGGAGTAGTCAGTGCAGCCTTATAATGTGAGCCTTATATGACTATTAAAGCTGTGTAAGGATTTAGAAAAAATGTATAGTTCATTTTTACCTTTTTTCTGCAAGGTAGATATAGTTATGTATTGTATATATAATGTGTATATATATATAT
The DNA here is from genome assembly GCF_000523025.1 of Cynoglossus semilaevis. Taxonomy (NCBI): domain Eukaryota; kingdom Metazoa; phylum Chordata; class Actinopteri; order Pleuronectiformes; family Cynoglossidae; genus Cynoglossus; species Cynoglossus semilaevis. Next base: position 16,968,635 of record NC_024318.1, on the reverse strand, counting down.
ATGTATATGTATATATGTATGTATGTATATGTATATGTGTATGTATGTATATATATGTATATATGTATATGTATGTATATAAATATACATATATGTATATATGTATATGCATGTATATGTATGCATATATATGTATGTGTATATATATATATATATACATATATACATACATATATATACATGTATATATATACATATATATAGATATATATGTATATCTGTAGTTATTACTATTACTGCATTTTTATTAATTAATTAATTATATAAAATTTTATGATTTATATATATTATATAATATATTATTATAAGTATTAAAGAAAAAAATCTTCAATGATCAAACACACACTTACATATTTTGTATAGAATACTCCCAGAAAAATATGCCCACTTTATAGCTGTAGTAGACACACATACACACACACACACACACACACCTTTGAGACACTCTCACTTTGACTTTCTCTCGTTGCATTTTTTTTCCCTCTTCTTCTGCAGGGTCAAGTAAATGCTGGACACAAGGAATGGAGGCTGTTGCACATTGACAGAATAATAAAGCAACGAGTACAGTGAAAAGACTCAATTATCTGTGAGAAGGTATAAGGCAGAGGGAAGCTGCACTCCCCAGCATTAGCTAATAGAGTGCTGAGTAAGTCTGTCAGTCAACTTGAGGGTTGGACTCGGTGCCAAAGGCACACACATGCACAGCTTGAAAGGATTGGTAGAAGATATACACAGGCCTAAGGCATACTTTCCTTCAGCTACCAGATTTGTTTTACGACATTTTAGAGAAGGCTGATCTTTCAGTGTGTCTTATATACACTGAGAGAAATACATAAAATAAAAATTTAAAAACTACTGTTTGCTTTATGAGTACATCTACCAGTGTATAAATTACAACTTTACTCAAAGATGCATCTCTGTAATTATATATATTATATAATATATTATTATAAGTATTAAAGAAAAAAATCTTCAATGATCAAACACACACTTACATATTTTGTATAGAATACTCCCAGAAAAATATGCCCACTTTATAGCTGTAGTAGACACACATACACACACACACACACACACACCTTTGAGACACTCTCACTTTGACTTTCTCTTAGGATGCAGAGAATTCGCGCCAGACAACAAAAATACAGAGATGGACACATCACAATAAGTGAAAACTCCAGAGATCCTCCAACTGCAGGTACAAAAGATGGTTCATTATACTGTTTTTACAATTACCATATTTCCTGGACTTTAAGTTGCTCTGAAGTTTAAGTCGCATCAGGCAAAAAAAAAAAAAGCATAATGAAGTAGAAAAGCCTCCCATATATAAGTCGCTCCAGAGTTGCACCAGCCAGCTAGAGTGCCCTCTAGCGCCTGTCAGTGTGAAAATAACAAACGTGAAATTATATATTTGGATATATGCCACACCTGAGTATAGGTCGCAAACCCAGCCAAAGGATTACCAAAAGTGCAACTTATACTCCAGAAAATACGGTATGATATGGACATAAGACACTAGGGAGCCTGAGGTAGTATAGTCCTATGATGTGTGACTATGTGCTGTAAGCCAGTTTAATTATCTCATCCTAAAAAAAAAAAAAAAATCTATTGCATTATATAAAATTAATTATTTTGATCAAAGTAGTTGCAGCAGTATGCAAAAAAAAAAAAAGAAGCTTCATGACACAAGTGGTACTGAAAATATTTTTTTGCCAAGCTCATTAGGCTCATTAGGGGTCACTGAAGCCTAGATTGTTAAAAGGGACAAATGTAGTTTGTTGTCACTGAGCATCATACATTTTAGAAACAGTTTATTTAACTATAAAGCTGCATGATTAACCCTTTCATGCATGACGGTCACTACAGTGGACAGCTATTAAAATGTCATTTTCTATGATAAGAATAGGTTTTGATGGCAGTGTTGCATATAAGCCTCTACAGTGGACGCCTGAGAATCACCCAACACTGCCATACAGTGGTCAGCCTTTGCAACTAAATGACATTTTAATAGCTGTCCACTGTAGTGACCGTCATGCATGAAAGGGTTAAAGACGTGTGCATTTGAACATAAGAATCGCAAAGTGACAAACAGAAATAAAATTTGGAAGTCACAAATGGCACTTCATTACAGAAGAAATTGAAAAACAGCTTACAACTCCGCCGTGCTGTTTTATTGTAGATGTTTTTCAACACGGCAATACAGTTTTACTCATAACCAACTATTTTCTTTTACAGAGTCTCAAACCGAAAAAAAGTCTGGAAAGAAGAAATGGTTCCAGCCATGGCTGGATCACGCTACAGGTTGGACATCCATATATATATATATATGTATATATATATATATATAATATAAAACATATATAAATATATAAATAAATAAATATATATTACGGCATGCCCTTCAAGAAATTAATCTTTGAATATATGTACAAAAATCCTGAATATATATACAAAAAGTATGGATATATATATACAAAAATATGAAGCGTATTTGACCACACTGTCCGTATCGGTGCGCAGCTATGCCTGCACAACCGGCTAGGCTCCTGTATCTTGTGCCAGAGGTGGGACCAAGTCCTTGCTTTGCAAGTCACAAGTAAGTCTCAAGTCTTTGCACTCAAGTCCGAGTCGAGTCTCAAGTCAAGACAGGCAAAGTCCGAGTCGAGTCCAAGTCAAGACTGAAAAGTGTCAAGTCAAGTCCCAAGTCCTGCAGTTTCTGTTTCGAGTCCTTTCGAGTCCTTTTCAAACAAAATAACAATATATTTACACAGATCACTTTGGGTTTTGGAGAAAGTCTCGAGTCATGTCGAGTCAAAGGGCTCGAGTCTGAGTGAAGTCACGAGTCAATGATGTTAAAGTCCAAGTCGAGTGGCAGGTCTCTTTACATTTGGTCAAGTCGAGTCTGAAGTCATCAAATTGATCCAAGTCAAGCAACTCGAGTCCACACCTCTGTCTTGAGCCCACGTAGCGGGGCGTATAAAGTGGTCAGGATTTTTGTATATATATTCAAAGATTAATTTCCTGAACGGCATGCCATATATATATATATATATATTTATATTTATATTTATTTATTTATACGTATATCATCTATTTTTGTGACAGTACTGCACTCTGGAGATTACTACCTCTTTGAATCAGACAGTGAGGATGAGGAGGAGCTGCAGTCTGAAGAACAAAGACCACAGAAACAGACAGCCTGTCAGGTAGGTCTTTACACCTGAGAATGAAACTAAAATTTTTTCTGGAAGTATTTCATGTATTTCATGTATCTCAGTTGGCATACCAAGCCTGGGTGTCCAGTGTCAAAAAAGCTCTGCGAGACCGTCAGAAAAGGCAACAACATTTGAGAAGGATTGCAGCAAAAGAAGAAGAAAAAGACGGACAACAAAGAGTGGATTCCAAACAGGATGCTCTTTCTGTAATAGGTTAGATTTTTTTTTTCTTCTATTTAAAATGTGCAAATTAAGGTAAAATAAGGAAATCAAACTACCCAGATAGTAAAATGCCACAGCATTAATGTGCTGTATTTTCTGGCCCTTAAGTTCCTTTTTTTTTTTTCATCCATTGGCTGGGTATGCGACTTATACTCAGGTCCGAATTATATATTAAAATATATAATTTGGTTCAAATGTTTGTTTTTTCACACTGACAGCCACTAGAGGACACTCTAGGCTTGTGTACCAGTATCTGCTACTCCTGTAAGTCGCACTTTGTTTTATCCTTTGGCTGGTGCGACTCTGGAGCAACTTATAAGTGTTTTTTTTTAAATTATTATGGAGTTTTTGGCTGGTGCGACTTATACTCTTGAGCGACTTGTAGTCCGGACAATACGGTAGTATTTGTACTTCACATATATGCACTTGTTAATTTAATGCTGCCTTGCTGCCCTTCCACCTGGTCTCCTGCACACACAAAATGTCTACTCTTCTTCTCTCCATCCCATCAGCCAGTTCTCTACTTTTCCCTGTCATTGTACCTACATTCAGAGTTCCAAACTTCAGACCAACACTTCTGTTCTTTTCTCTTTTCTCTCTTTTTCTCCTAACCAAACGCCCTCCTCTTCGTCTCTGTTAAGAACATGATATACATCACGTGATTAAATCACATAACTTGTTGTTTATGTGGAAGAAAGCTTATAATGTCAGACCAACGTTAGAGCTAAAGATGCTTTTTGTTCCTGTCTCTGTGTGTAGTTTCTAAGGATGATTTGTCTGAGAGGCCGGTATTTCAGGAAACCAAGGAGGAGGAAAAGGAGGCAGAGGATGAGGTGTCCAGTAGGTTGACATTGTATATTTACATTATAGTTTGTTTGTTTCAAAACGTACAACAACACTATCACCTTGACACTCAATGTTTATTTATACTGTATACATTTACTTAATGATTTTTTTAAAAAATGTACTTCAATGTATGGCTGGGTGATGAATCGAATTTCGATCTTGATTAAGATTTTTGGTTTCCCACGATTACGAAAACAAGATAGTTGGAACAATTATACTAATATAATTAGCTCACACTGTGATTAGTTGCACCAGTAATGGCACATTACTCTTTGTTTAAGATGTTCTTCTTTTGCTGCAGGTCATGGCGAGATGGTTCAGCGCATCTTAGACATTCTTCGTTTTTTATGGGCCATAGTCCTGGCCATGGTGGATGGTTCGTCTCACTGGCTAAACTTGCTGACCAAGCAGTACAGAGATATATCATCAGTTCTTTGTACCGAACGTTACTTCATTATGCACAAAATAAAGCAGGTATTTATGGGTTTACTTTTACACAACTGCAAGGTTAGGGTTAGTCTTAGGAATCCTTATAAAGTGCGAGCGCTCTTTATCATCAAGCGGGCCAGAATCGGCCCTGATCTAAGGCTTCAGGTTTGTTTAGCTGTTGTGTTTCCACTTTTTGAAATATTTATATTCTGTGTTTCCACTTTTTGAAATATTTATACTCGGGATGCCCGATATGAACTTTTTGCCGATATTGTCCAAACAATTTCCAATTCCGATATCGACAAATATAGCGGGGCAGTTGTGGAAGTGTTGCCTGCTTATTAAGGTGATGGGTTTAAAACAGTGTTTTTAAATTATTTTCTAGAACGAGTTACTGCAATTGTGTTTCAATAAAAGTTCTTCAGAGCACTGAGGCATCTGACTGGTCTGCCGATAATATTGGTCGGCCGATATTATCTGACATCCTTGATTTATACCAGATTTTCTATGTAAAACAAGTCAAATTTATGTTGCTTTTATACAGTTCTAATTCTTTTTTTTTTTTTTTAAAAACAATTTTTTTTTAAAAAACAAACAAATTAGGGAGTACATTAGAATAAACCAAAATCTTAGACTTGGCTTAAAAAGACTTTAGAAAAGATTAGCATTTAACACTGTGAAATTTCTTTAAGACAGGGTTGTCAAACTTATTTTGTGTTCAGGGGCCACATACAGTCTTATTAGATTCAGTGATTTAGTGAAATATCATTTTACAGAACATCGTGAACATGAAGCGTTTGTACAATTTTTAAGTTTCAAAATCCATTAAGTGGGCTGGTTTTGGCCCACCTTGTGTTTAACACCCCTGTTTTGAGGCTACTCCAACAAAGAACCAATAACATTTGAACAACAATAATACTCGTTTTATTTTGTGTCTAGTAGTGAAAATAATGGTGTTGATGACATTCATCTCACTTTCTCCTAATCTCTATTATTAGCATCATACAGCAGCAGACTCTACAGATGATCAGATATCCGTGGACAGTGAGAATCCTACCCTGGAGACGTGTTTGGACGAGACTGATGAAACCTCCACGAGATACAGGTAAGTAGTTTAGAAATTACTTGGTTGCACTTGGTTTTTTCTATATTGTCTGTTGTAATTCTGTGTGCGTGTTGTTTTTCAGCTGCATGGAGCCGGGCAGCAGTGGGATCCTGGGGGCGTCTACTCCCAGGCCACAGTTTAGCAGCACTGCCAATCTCCTGAGTCCTGAACCTCCTACCAGCAGCATTGAGCTGGTACCACAGGCATTCAAAGATGAGCACCGGCACTCCAGAACAGCCAGTGAGCTGCTGGGAGACAGGTTCAGTTACTACTACTACTACTGTCATTCAGTTAGGTTAGACCAGGCGTGGGCAAACTTTTTAACCTTGCGGGACACAATTGTCCTAAAATTGAACAGGGGGGTCCAGGTCAGGAGCAGATAGATTCGTGTGAACTAAGATGAACGTATAAAAGTAAAGTAATGTAAAAGTCACACATAAAGGCGTAAATGCTAAAATGCTTTTATAATTTTCTAAGCCATCTATTGGGGAAATGTGGGCATTGCAGGGAAAAGGCAGAAGTATAATAATAATATAAATAAATTATATCATTTGGAAAAGTTTGGCGGGCCAGATTAAAAAGATGAACGGGCCGCTTCCAGCCCCCAGGGCTTAGTTTGCCCATGCCTGGCTTAGCCCAAAGTTTAATGTTACTTCCTGTACCATTTAAAATGACATAGTGATAATTATGATGATTAGAAATTGAATTATGTGTCAAATCAGACCTATTATAATCCAGTGGTGTGCCATGTATTTTTCACAGAGACATTTAGTGGTGTCCTACCCGAACGAATTCACATTATAAACCATCAATATTACGCAGAAATATATAGTATAACCTGTGATTACATCCTAGATTCAGCTACCACACTGCAACATAATCCGCATCTAAAAGCATCAATAATAACATAATACAATTACAACATTGTTAAAACGACTATTTTACGCAGCAAAACTTCTGATTATTTCTACAAAAAAAAAAAATCCATCCTCCTCTCTTTGTTGAGTTCAGTTACTCTCTCGTACGGATTATCTGTGTTCCAGTTCTGTTTCTATCTCCATCCTTGCTAATGCTGGAGGTCTAATGCTAATACTGTCCTGTCGTATTTATAGCATCATTTTAATTCTATTTAGGCTCATTTATTGCGGTTTGTTGTTGTGCATTTTTGGACCATCCAAATCTGATCACTCATATCGCCAATGTAATCTGATCTTTTTGCTTTGAGATACGAGTAAAGATTTTAGATACGAGCACGCTTACTGACACCTAAGTGGCGGTCGACTTCCGTACGCATCTCCCTCGAGTCTTCCGTATTGTGTTATCTATGTGATTTTTTTCTCTATTTTGTGCATTATTCTTCCTAATAGTGATGAGTCCTAAGAGAGTGAGTGTTAAGGATGGTAGTGAGAAGAAGAAACGCACGATGACCATGGAACTAAAGCATGAAATTGTCCATAAAAATGAACGTGGTGTCCACTAAAGAATCAATAAGAATTGATAAAAGCAAAGAAAAAAAATAGAAAAGTAAAAAAAAAAAAAAAAAAAAAAAAAGGAAGGTTAAGTTAATTCCAAATTTATCTAAGATAACGTAGTGTACGTGTAAGGTACTCCGCTATATCCCCCCACATATACCGCCATTAGCCGCTACCGTATCATCTGTTTAGAAGGTAAGCACTCATACTTAAAACCATATTTTATATAACAGGAATCCTTATATACTATACATTTTTTGTGTTTCCACTGTTTTCCACTGTGATTCCATTGTTATTAGCACTAATAAGGGAGATTTTAGAGGGAAGGGATTCATTTTTTTTCTGCTATTTCTAATGGAAAAAAATAATTAGATATACGAGCACCTCGATTCGAGCTCGGTCCTGGAACGGATTATGCTCGTAATCTCGAGGTGCTGGCCGTATAAGGCCGGAATAACTGGTTTTTGCTTTACTAACTGGACAGCTCCAGAAGACAACTGCACAGTTGGACCTAAGATCTGAATGTCTTCTCATTCAAAGCACAAGAAAAAGTGATGTGAAGTGTATCTTCAGTTCCATTAGTAAGGTTGACATTTGAACGTGTTTAGAAACTTTCACTTGAAAGATCAGCATCTGGCCTAAAATTAAACAGCCTAACAGTGTCGTCTGCACAAATTGCAGTCATATACTGCCTCAGACATACACTACATACGCCTAACTCCCTATTTAACTCTCCAGACAGTTCTACATTGAGGAGCTGGAACAGAGCAGAGACTTCTACAACAACCAGAACCGTCTGTTGAAGCTGCTGTTCGCCATGTACAACCTGCTTGCAGCAAATTCTGAGCTGGTGTGCTATTTCATCATCGTGTTAAACAACGTGGTCAGTGCCTCTGTCATATCACTGGTCCTGCCCATACTGGTCTTCCTGTGGGCTATGTTGGCAGTGCCAAGACCAACAAAGAGGTTCTGGATGACTGCTATTGTCTACACAGAGGTATGAAGGCTGAGACACACTCTATAACCCAGTTGCACATTCACTCCTAAACTTACATTCACCACAGTGAATTTGAACAGTGTATACATTTTAAACAGTTCATTCCAACAAATAAGGCTATTCACTTATAAATAGACCAAGAACACAAACAGCATCCTTGGGTAATAAGCCTGATTATTTATATGTATATATATGTTTGTATTTATTTTTGTTCTATTTTCCTAGAATCCCAACAGTATTGCATATGGTAATTGTAAATATTACATTTCTTCTTCTTTTTCTTTCGGCTTTGTCCCTTTTTTTCAGGGGTTGCCACAGCGAATCATTGATTTCCATCTCTCCCTGTTCTCTGCATCTTCTACTCTGACTCCAACTATCTGCCTGTCCTCCCTCACTGCATCCATATGTCTCCTCTTTGGCCTTCCTCTCTTTCTCCTACCTGGTAACTCCATCTCTAACATTCTTCTACCAATGTATCCACTGTCCCTCCTCTGCACATGTCCAAACCATCTCAATCTGGCTTCTCTAGCTTTTTCTCCAAACCTTCCTGTCTGTGTTGTCCCTCTAAT
>NC_024318.1:16952429-16959337 GCF_000523025.1 Cynoglossus semilaevis | reverse complement strand
CCTCGAGCGGCTGTCCGCAGGGCCCGGGGCTCCTGTCACCGGCCCTGTGGATGAGGAAGTGAGAAGGAACTCAAACCGTACTCCCAGGTGAGATAACGGAGGGGCATGTAGCCTCAGAGCTGACGTTTGTTTGCGCAATAGTTTTGTTTTTAACAGTCGTGCATTGATGGTCAGGTTTGAATTAGCATTAGCTTTAGCTTGTCAACTTCCCTGGCCTGGATACGAAACTCTTCACTTGCTTTAGCTGCTCAGCTAACGTTTTGCATTACATAGTACACTTAGAAGTGTTTTACTTAAAAGCATGAATGCTGAGGTACCCCGTAATTGTACATTTATGTGAGACGCAGTGTCAACTTTGCTCATGACAAGTATTGGTCAAATAAGCCAGCTCAGCTAATGCTAGCAAGTTCATTTAAAGCTAACAATCTACAATTGTGGCAACGGTAGCTGTGCTTGTGATTACAGCTTACGTTACACTGATTTCTTGCTAAGCTCATGTTGACATTGTAGCCCACTCTCGCTAGTGTTTTGAGTAGAGGGTAGTCAGATTTGACGTCACAAGCAGACCGTGATCGATCAGAAATTTCCAATCACCTCCTCATTGGCAGGGGCCATCTTGATTGCACAAGCTTTAATGACAGATAATAATAGAGAACCACTATAGGTTCTATAGTGTAGCAGTTAGCATGCCTGCCTCGGAAGCAGATAGCAGAGAGTCCTGGGTTCGATTCCCAGAGGAACCCCATGCTTGGTGCTTGCTAGGCTGCCGCCTGTTAACAGCATATATGCTGCTAACACAACAATTTCCCAAATATGGGATCAATATAGGACAAATTTATTTTTATTATTGTGATAAAGAATAATGGCGCTTTGGCCCAGAGGCAATGTCTCTGTCATTGGTGTGGAACTCCAGGGTTCACCTCTTGGGCAAGATTGAATCCCAGTTAGGGCAGTTGGTACCTTCTAGCGGACTCACCTCCCGCAGGAAGGTTCAGGGGGGTTGGTACGATGCAATGTGATTTGGGTGGCGGTCATGGAGACTGCTGCCCCCTCGACCCGGTAACGGATAAGCGGATGAAAATGGATGGATGGATGGATGGTGATAAATAATGTAAGGCGTAGAAGTAGTAATGGTGAGTGCCCAAACATATCTAGGGTCAACCCGAAAGGGAGGATTTGTAAGACAATAGTGAGACCTGCTATGATGTGTGGTTTAGAAACAGTCTAATAGACAAAAAGACAGAGATGAAAAAGCTGAGAGTTTCACTGGTAGGGACCAGGTTGGACAGATTAGAGATGAGCAGATCAATGATGAAAAGAAAAGAGAAGCATTTTTAAAGATCTGGTCTCCCTTTCTAAATTATATTACTAAACCTTCCGAAACCTTCCATGACCTCCTAATAGGAGGAAGTCTTGTAGATTGGCAGTATTGATGTGATTACAGCAGTCTTACCTCTGCCTTTCTTATAATGCTGCTGCTGCTGGAGCCTTAATTTCCCTGCGGGAACTCCTGAGGGATTTTCCATCTTTCTGTCTGTCTGTCTATCTATCTATTAAAATATAATTCATGGTAATTGTTATTATAGTCACTACCACTCTGTCTGTATTAATTTATCTTGAATTCTTATATTCATTGGCTGTTTGGTTATGGGATTTCTGTATTGCTTTCTGGTTTTTTTATGTTTGCATAATTTCTGGACTATAAGCCGCTACTTCTTTCACACACTTTGAACCCTGCGGCTTAAACAATGATGCGGCTAATTTCTGGATTTTTAGGGACTAACGAAGTTGATACCACTAGCAATTAATGACTTTTCTGGTGGGCCACTGTGTGTTATACTAGTAGCATATGTCTGTCTGTGAATGGCTGTGTGCGTATTTGTCCGTAGGGGACGCGCGAGAAAGAGAGCGGTAGCGAAAGTTGTGAGCAGTTTGTTGGTTATACAGGAGTTAAAACGCTGTTTATGTTCTGTTGTGCTCGGTGTGGCTGATAATAAAGACCCAAACTTCCTTATTTCTGTTTACCTCTGCTGCGGACAAGCACAAAGTGAAGGGAGTTAGCCCTGGAGCTAATGTTAGCTTCGGCCCTAGCTTCAAAGATGTTGGCTGCGGGGAGACTTAGCAGATCACTAAGTCTCCCCTGAACATTCCAACTACGGTCGGGGCTCCGAAGCAGGAGAAAGAGCTAACATGTAACCAGCCATGTTACAGGCACTGTTCAGAAGAAAAAAAACATTTATTTAAATTAATTAGTTATAAATGAAAAGAAAATATTTCTGTGGAAATATACCATGTTACAACATGGACACGTGTGGCTTATAGAGAAGTGCGGCCCTTTATATGTACAATTATTAATTTCTCTTTAAATTTGTGGCTTATATTCAGATGGGCTCAATAGTCCGGAAATTACAGGTTTTTTTTAAGAATTGTGCAGATCAGAGGGACAGTTAGCAGCTTGGAAATAAAGTTGAAGAGGTGAGGTTGAGATGGTTTGGTTTATGTGTTGAGGATACTGGACAAAGGATGTTAGAGATGGAGTTGCTAGGAAAGAAAGGGAAGGAAGACCTCACAAGAGATTCATGGATGTTGGAGATTTGAGTGGTTCAAAGAAGAGGAGGCAGTGGATAGGGTGAGATGAAGGCAGATGATCTGCTGTGCCGATCCCTGGGGAAAAAAGAGTAAGAAATTATAGTGATATTATACATTATTAGGAATGCATTACTCGGTGGAACGGTGGCCTGATTGAGTAGGCTTATTGCTCTGTCTGCGGTTGTTCCAGGTGATGGTGGTGGTGAAATACCTTTTCCAGTTTGGATTCTTCCCCTGGAACAGTGTTTACGAGATGACTCTAAATGAAGATAAACCTTTCTTCCCACCTCGCATCCTGGGTCTGGAGAAGACAGACAACTACATTAAATATGACCTTCTTCAGCTGCTAGCCCTCTTCTTCCACAGGTCCCTGCTAATGGTGAGTTTCTGTTTATAAAGAGTACAGAACAACAAGTTAAGTGAGGGTTATTTGTGCTGTTTTTTTGTTGTTTGTTTTCTCTTTGAAAAAACCTGATTAGCCAACATCTATTTTGACACAGCGTTATGGTCTCTGGGACCATGAGGGCCCCCTTGAGGAGGAGACTCCTTTATCGGAAAGCTGCAAAGATGAAGGGAAATCTAATGAAGAAGATAATCCTGAAAGGACAGGAGGAGAAAATGAAGAGCAAGTAGAGGGCAGGATTACATCTTCATCCACCCTGGACAACCTTGAAATGCCTGAAGAGGATGGACTTGAGATGGTGGGTAGTAACTATACTTCTTATATGACTACTAACAAAGGCTGTACCGTCATGGTAAATGAGACTGGACTATTTTCAAACCACTGCAGGTTAATGCAAACAATGTTGACCCGGGTGTCAGCCTTGTTTCTGAAACGGCGCCATCCCCTGACACCGCACCAGCACCTATGGGGTCAATAGAGGAACAGAACATTCTAAGTTTTCCCAGCATGCCAATGGAGGATCAGAGGGAGGGAAAAAGTGAACCGATGAAGAAGGAAGTTCCAAAGAAAAGCAGTGAAATTCGTTTTCGCAGAAAATCCAAACGACCCAAAAAAGAGAGCAGCAAAGGTTTGTGTAAATAATTTGTTGTTTGAATAGGAAAGTAGGCATTGAATCATCGATTCGAGGAAAAAATGTGTCAGACTCGAGTCATCAATTTGATGACTTTAGTCTCGACTTGACAAAATGTAAAGAGACTTGCCACTCGACTTGGACTTTAACATCAGTGACTCGTGACTTCACTTGGACTCGAGCCCTTTGACTCGACGAGACTTGATACTTTCTCCAAAACCCAAAGTGATCTGTGTAAATATATTGTTATTTTGTTTGAAAAGGACTAGAAAGGACTCGAAACAGAAACGGCAGGACTTGGGACTTGACTTGACACTTTTCAGTCTTGACTTGGACTCGACTCGGACTTTGCCTGTCTTGACTTGAGACTTGACTCGGACTTGAGTGCAAAGACTTGAGACTTACTTGTGACTTGCAAAGCAATGACTTGGTCCCACCTCTGGTAAACTGCACATGCTGTAGTGTTTTATAACCCGAGTAGTTGTCAGTTTTCTCAGCGTTCTACAGTGCATATGATCAGTCGATGCAATTTGCAAGTTGATGTCTAATTGTTTTTTTTTCTGGCTACTCCTCGCTGCTTTTAGTTCAGCCTGTTCCATTGAATGGCACAGCCGATGGCTCAGAGGCAGACGCAGAGAAAAAGAAGGAAAAGAAACAGAAAGGCAGGAGGGGAGAAGCTGCCAGTCAGAGACTGATGGCTGTGGGGCGTAAGATCAAACACACTCTCATCTCTGGGTGAGTCAACTACCGCAGTATAATTCATCACTACATCGTGTCTGACAGAGACAGTCCTAAAAGGCACATTTTAGATTCTTAAGATTTTCTACAGTCCAATAAAAACTATAAATCAAAATCTGAACAACCTGCACATACTGTAGTATTAGATCAAATGATTCAATCTGGTATTTATTTTATTTTGTTCCAGACGTATAATAAGAAGGATGAATCAAAGCTTAGTGACCAAACTGAAAAAAAAAAGAAAAGAAAATGTGGTTGATCAAACCAAACTGAATAATTAACTCAGTACTTTCAATTGGTGGGACTTGCACCCCCTGGGCCCCCCCAGGGGGGGGCGCAGTGCGGTGCCGAGAGGGGGCATGAGGGGCTTCCAATGGAATATAGCTCACTGTGTACTAGTGTACTACTGCTGTAATGCTTGAATGATAACAAGCCTCCAGTCACTAGGTGGCAGCAACTCATACAGTAGTTTGTTCAGATAGAAATGTACCGGTACATGTTATCAGGTTCTATTTTGCAATTATTTCAATTCGTTGGGGTGTGGGTTGGTGGAAGGGGGGCCGTAAAAATATTTCTGTCCCCAAGGGGGCATGCCAGAAAATAATTGAGAACCACTGATTTAATTACTTTCGATTAATAACCTTCGTAAGTGTTGAAACATTACCTAAAATGGATACTTACACAGTGGACACTGGCTGTTTTTCCTCTGCAGGATTCAGAAAGTTTACAGGCCAACTCAGGACTTCTTCAGGGACATCCTCCATGCTGAATATCGGGCTGCCACTGATGTTTATGCCCTAATGTTTCTGACTGATGTCATAGACTTCATCGTCATCATCTTTGGCTTCTGGGCATTTGGAGTAAGACATAGATTAAATAATTGATTCAACTTTCTATTTAAACTGACACAGCAGTTCCCTCTTTATATTGCGGTTGTCCTTTCGCTCCCTCGGTACGTCGCAGATTTCTTTTTATTCCAATCTCACAAGAGTTTTACAGTAAATATTTACAATATTTTCATTGTTTTTGTGATAAAAAAAAATTTTCTAACCAAAAAATGAACAGTGAAAATATAGCAAAAATAAACCAAAAGACATCACTGGTAGCTTTGTTGACCTTTGTTTGGGGATCAAACACGGCATTGTGTTCCTCATGCTGATTGGCTCGCGCATTGTAGCATCTCTCAGCATCTCCCCTCGTCTGTATTTTACATTGTATTTCATGGTCGTGTATTTAACTTATTTACATAATATGCATATCTTCTATTTCCATTACACAACTCTACTGTGCATATAATGTGTGTGTAAAAAGTTAATACAGTCTATATTATATGTTTATATATGCACAGAAATATATAAATATAAACATATGTATATATAAGGACAGTAGCCCTTTTATATATATTTTAGGATACGCACACAGTAATCAGTGTCATTGTTCAATATATTTTGACAAAAAGGATCATTTCCCATGCCTTTTTAACTTGTAGTTTGTTCAAACAAAGGTTCTAATTCCAATTCGATTTTAATTAGAAATTAAATTCTGCCGTGCATACTTAGAAGTCAGAGCCGTAAAAAAAAAAAATTATTGTAAAAATAATAGTGAGATAGATAAATGCCTCTCATAAGTCACCCATCATCTGTGGTCCATTCTGAGCAGCAGAGTATGTATTAGATAGAAATAGCCCACTAAATAAACACATTTTCAATTTCACATGTGCCGTCATGGTGTGAATGATTGCGAGATGCACAGCTTAGGGGATCTGGGCTGGACAATTCAGCCTAAGGTGAAAGTAGACAAGCGCATATCCACTGAGCTTTCAGTGCATCGTCAGAACCGATCAGCTTTATTGAACCGATATTGATGGTGATTCCTTTCATCCTCTCAGAAACACAGTGCAGCCGCTGATATCGCCTCCTCTCTGTCAGAGGATCAGGTTCCCGAGGCCTTTCTGGTGATGTTGCTCATTCAGTTCAGCACCATGATTATCGACAGAGCCTTGTACCTGCGCAAAACTGTCCTAGGAAAACTCATCTTCCAGGTGCGACTATTCTCTCCAGATATTTAAGTAGCCATTTTAATATTGATGGACGAGTGAGAGTTCAAACAGATGTAGAGAGATTTTTCCTTTTAAGACTAAGTCTAATGCAATTTTTTTTAAAAATGTTTGTAGCTAGACAACCTTGTTAAACCCAAAACCTAAACCTAAAACACATCTTTCCTTTTGTCCACTAGGTAATTCTTGTGTTTGGAATTCATCTGTGGATGTTCTTCATATTGCCTGCTGTAACTGAAAGGTGGGTTTAATGCCTACCGTGTTTTTGTTATCGGTTATTGTTTTTTTTGTCATTGTTATGTTTATTATTATTATACACAAGGTAGCTTTGCAAAATTCTAATACCTCTGGTTTGTGGATATGCACAAGATACCAGAGGTGGGACCAAGTCATTGCTTTGCAAGTCACAAGCAAGTCTCAAGTCTTTGCACTCAAGTCCGAATCAAGTCTCAAGTCAAAATAGGCAAAGTCCGAGTCGAATCCAAGTCAAG
>NC_024318.1:16928140-16951931 GCF_000523025.1 Cynoglossus semilaevis | reverse complement strand
GAGTCCAAGTCATGAGACTCGAGTCCACACCTCTGCAAGAGACTAGTCTATTCAGTGGCTGCTCAGTCCTCAGACTGTGCTGACTTCACAAAAAAATGGCATACAGTCTTCTTAATGGATGAGGGTCAAGGAGATGGCCTTGGATATATGGACATACGTGCTTATTATTTGTGTGCATTTACAATTAGGATCATAGTTAGACAAGAACGTAAAAAACAAAGAGAACGTTTTGACGTTTCTGGAACCTAACCTGGGGTAGGTATAACAAGCCTCCAGTCACTAGGTGGCAGCAACTCATACAGTGGTTTGTACATATAGAAATATACATGTTATGTACTAGGTTCTCTACAGGTTCTCAGACTACAATATTATCAGAATCTAATGACTGTAATAAAAGTAATGAATTTCATCTCCTTCTTCCCTCTGCCTTTTTAGGAAGTTCAATCAAAACTTTGTGGCTCAGCTCTGGTACTTTGTCAAGTGTATTTATTTTGGCCTGTCAGCCTATCAGATCCGGTGTGGATATCCCACCAGAATTTTAGGTAACTTCCTTACCAAGAAATACAACCACCTCAACTTGTTTCTCTTCCAAGGGTAAGGTCCAAACGCAAGTGTAGATTTTTTTTGTTTGCAAACATTTGCTTCACACTTATTAGTTCCTTCTGCGTGTCTTTGTTTTTTTTTTTTGCATGTGTTTAGGTTTCGTCTTGTCCCGTTCCTTGTTGAGCTGCGAGCGGTGATGGACTGGGTTTGGACGGACACAACTTTGTCTTTGTCAAACTGGATGTGTGTGGAGGACATCTACGCCAACATCTTCATCATTAAATGCAGCCGTGAGACAGAAAAGGTGTGAAGTTCGGCATCGTAGCGATGCAACTGATTATTTTCATACAGTGGAACCTCGAGATACGAGCGTCTCGACCGTACGAGTATTTCAAGATACGAGCAAGCCTTTGATATACGAGTAAATATTTGAGATACAAGCACACTCACAGACAGCGACGCCAGATGGCCAAGCACTCGGAGCAGCGCACGCCGCCTCACCCATTCATTTCACGTGTTCGTCGACTTCCGTAAGCATCTACTGCGCTCCCGCGAGTCTTCCATATTGTGTTTGTTTTATCTATGTGATTTTCTCTCTGTTTTGGCCATTATTCTTCCTAATAGTGATGAGTCCTAAGAGAGTGAGTGTTAAAGATGGTAGTGAGATGAAGAAACGCATGATGACAATAAAAATGAAGCACGTAATTTTCCATAAATATGACCGCGGTGCCCCGCTAAAGAAAGAATACTGATCGCAAAAAAGCAAAGAAAAAAAAAATAGAAAAGTAAAAAAAAAAAAAAAATACATAACTTAAGTGAATTAAGTTTACGTAAGTTACGTCATGTTGGTGTAAAGTGCTCCTCTGCACATGCCACCATTAGCCGCGACTGTATCGTCTGTCTCCAAGGTAAGAACTCATAATTAAGAGAGTTTTTTAGAGGGTTATTTCTTATGGGGAAAAAATGATTCGAGATACGAGCACCTCGAGTTACGAGCTCGGTCCTGGAACGGATTATGCTCGGATCTCAAGATTCCACTGTATGTGTAAGAATGTGAAGGCTGTTTGATGACAGTAGCTCCTGAGAAACAAATGCAGTACTTGCCAATGTGAGGAGAAAAGTGTTAATAACTAGATGTTCTCTATTCCTTTAAATCCAGAAATACCCACAGCCCAAAGGGCAGAAGAAGAAAAAGATTGTGAAATACGGAATGGGAGGTCTTATCATTTTTTTCTTGATCTGCATCATCTGGTTTCCTTTGCTCTTCATTTCACTGGTCAGATCAGTGGTGGGTGTGGTCAACCACCCAATAGATGTCACAGTGACTGTAAAGCTCGGAGGATATGAGGTAATTACTACATAATGTGATAAACTAATGAGTAAATCACTATTATGTGGAGTACTAACGTGTAGTAAATATACTTTCAAATTAAACATTTTTGGTGTATTATATACAGATGGACAGTGACACTTCATAAATAAATGTATGAAATATTATCTGATTTTGTCCCCAGCCTCTCTTCACTATGAGTGTGCAGCAACAGTCCATTCAGCCCTACACGGAAGACGAATACTCGGCACTCACGAAAAAGTTTGCGGACAGTGCTGTAAGGACTGAGAGCATAACAGATAATACACTCTTTTATATGTACTGCTACCTAGTACACAAAACAGGGAGCGTCTGTTCATCCATACTTCAGACATCCATCCATCCATCCATCCATTTTCATCCACTTATTCGTTACCATGTCGCGGGGGCAGCAGTCTCCACCCAAATCACATTGCACCATACCAACCCCCCAAACCTTCCTGCGGGTGGTGAGTCCCAGAGGTGTGGACTCGAGTCGCATGACTTGGACTCGAGTCAGACTCGAGTCATCAATTTGATGACTTTAGACTCCACTTGTTCTTCACAAATGTAAAGAGACTTGCCACTCGACTTGGACTTTAACATCAGTGACTCGTGACTTCACTCGGACTCGAGCCCTTTGACTCGACAAGACTCGATACTTTCTCCAAAACCCAAAGTGATCTGTGTAAATGTGTTGTTATTTTGTTTGAAAAGGACTAGAAAGGACTCGAAACAAAAACGGCAGGACTTGGGACTTGACTTGACACTTTTCAGTCTTGACTTGGACTTGACTCGGACTTTGCCTGTCTTGACTTGAGACTTGACTCGGACTTGAGTGCAAAGACTTGAGACTTACTTGTGACTTGCCATACAATGACTTGGTCCCACCTCTGCTGGTAACTTGTATATGTTTATCTGTACAACCAAGCATTACAGCAGTGATACACTTATGTCCAGCGTGCCATATTCCATGGGATGCCCCTCATCCCCAGTGGCACGTTTCATAGCTGTCCACTGTAGTGACCGTCATGCATGAAAGGGATATACTGTATTTATATACATTTTATGGCTGGTGCGACTCGCACAAAGCCAAAAGCAACTTATAGTCTGGAACATATAGTACTTTAACTTGTTTTTTGCAATAAATGAGGTTACGGTTATTCCTCATCCCTGCTGTAATTTACACATCTGTGTAGCGTGGTATTTACTAACTTTCTTATCTCTGTGTAGGTAGCGATGCAGTTCATCACACTGTACAGTTATGACGACATTGTGACAGCCATGATAGAAGGGAGTTCAGGATCAGTGTGGAGGATCAGCCCCCCCAGCAGACAGGAGGTCATTAAAGAACTACTTGGAAGTCCTGTTGACTTAACACTACGCCTGGCCTGGACTTTCCAACGGTAATATCTTCTCTCCTAACTAAAAAAAAAAAACACTGTCACTCTCTTTTTTTTATAATCATAATTATAACCAACATGGGTAATTTAAGACCAAATTAGTTGACAACACAAAGTTTTTTTTGTTTTCTCCGTCACTGTCATTATGAAATATATGTCATGCAATTATGAAAAAAGTTTAATGTTAAAACTCTAAATCTCAGCGATCTGGGTAAAGGAGGCACAGTGGAGCACACGTTTGACAAACACTCAATAGACCTGGAACCTGGAAACCCAGTCAGAGCGGAACTGGCTTCACTATTGGTTGGCAATCGCACAGAGCCTGTGTAGGTTTACCGGCAGTATGTATGCGAAGTATACAAAAATGTGTTGTGTTATATTTTTCATTCTAAGTTTGTCTTACACAGGACTTTTCTCTCTCACTCAGGCTTGTCCCTAACATGTTCCCAAACTACATCCGTGCTCCCAATGGAGCTGAAGCCAAACCAGTTAATCAGCTTTTTAAAGGTCAGAGGGAGATTGAAAGACTGCATTCAAAGTGTTTTTTAGAGTATAAAAAAATGTTTAAAATGTTTCAAACTTGACACTGACACTTTTTTTCTTTAACATTTATTTTGAATGTATTAGAACTCTTTAACCGAGTCGTAAACTTTGTGTTCATTTCACACCCTCATCGTCATAATTTGCAGTTATTCTTAGAAAGTGATCATTCAAACATCCTTATTAAATCAATCCTGAAAAAAAATCAACACTTATAACACAACAGTATTGCGAGGTCTGGACTGCTATAAATGAGTCTTTGTATTTGTAGTAACATTTGTGTTTTTTTTTCTCTTAGGTAATGAAGATGGATACCTGAACATTACTCTGTCTCTGATGAATGACAGGTCACTGAATTACAGCAGAAATCAGGAGTGGTGGGACATTGCTATTGCAGGATGTGCCCCTTCCTCATGTGGGGTACTGCCTATGATAATATTCAATGACAAGGTCAGTCCTCCTAGTCTGGGCTTCCTGGCTGGATACGGGTAAGACACACACACAGACAGACACCCACACACATGTACGCACTTTCTTGAACACTGGCTGGATACGGGTAAGACACACACAGACACACGCGTACGCACTTTCTTGAACAAAAAAAACCCACACTGTCTTTCATTGTCTTTCTACAGGATCATGGGTCTGTATGTATCTGTGGTCTTAGTCATTGGGAAATTTGTAAGAGGCTTCTTCAGTGAGATCTCCCACTCCATCATGTTTGAAGAGCTGCCGTGTGTAGATCGCATACTGAAGCTTTGTACAGATATCTTCTTGGTAAGTGTTATAATCTTGGGCCAAGTTTATTATTACGCCATTTTTTTATATATGCATTTACATGCATTTAATGCACTTCTCACTGCACTTCTCACTAAAACAGCCTTTAATAATACTTCCTAAAATCCATCATTGATATAAATGTATTTCAGGTGCGCGAGACAGGAGAACTTGAACTTGAAGAGGAACTTTACTCCAAACTCATCTTCCTTTATCGATCTCCGGAAACAATGATTAAATGGACCAGAGACATCCAGAGCCGGGACTATGACAGATACTGACCCACAGAGCAGTAATCTTCGGCTTTGGCAGAGCACACTAATATGTGAAGCACACTACGCAGACTTCCAGCAGAAGGCTTGTGGAAAGACTTTTTTGATCCTTGAGGCGATGTTGATTTTCAAGGGCAAGACATCCATGAAAATGGTTGGAGAACAGAACAGAACAGAAACCCCGTGGAACCTGTCCTGTTGATGTTGCTATGGTGATTTCATTTCTTCGTCTTACACTACAAAATCTTGGGAGCGCTCTCCCTCTGTAGATGTTACAGACGGCAGATGAAGTTTCACAGGATTCAACAAATGCGTTCCAAGTCATTAACTCGAGCCGAGCTGAAAGCATAAAGGTCAAATTGTAAATGTTTGTTATCACTGACCTTTGTGCATTTCAGGCACAAAAGAGGTGTGAACGTATGACAGAAGCCTGGCCTTTCAGAAATACAGCTGGGGTTGCTCTATCTATATGTCCGTTGATGTAGAAGAACTCTATGCCGTCAATCATGTTGAAAGCAATTATATCGAGTCAGATCATTTCAGCGTATCTTTAGTAATTTATTGTTCTAGTTTGACATGAGATGTTGCATGTCCCAGATTAAGGGACACCAGATAAAACAAGTTAGTAAGAAATCAAAGTAGTTTATATTGAGCTCCGTCTGAAGATGTGAGCCTGCTACTACACAGAATAACAAGAAGGGCATAAACATTTCAAAAATAAAATTCAAAAATCTTCTATGAGATGTGCAATGCATGGGTGATGGATTTCATTGTCCTGAAGGAGACTCAGGAGGAGACTTTAGGCCTGAGGAGACTGGTTGATATTCACTATGTTCTTCTGATCAGATATAAAAACTTGAGGAGCCAAGATAATAACAAGGATTTTTAAATATTAGGGTATTTGATCATTTTAAATATGAAACAATGGAAAAAAACAAAAAAGACTACTGTATGTGCTTGGCACAAAAGTACTATTTCTTGAGTATATAATTCTGAAAGGGGCTTGTTCTTAATGTTTCAGGGTAAAATGTTGAGTTTTGCAACCTACCAAATAAATGAACTGGGTTTTTAGGTGAAATTGGATAAATCCCCACCAATCTCAGGACCCAGAAATCAACACATTATGCGCAAGTTAGACATAGCCTTTCTCAATCTTGAATGTTTTATTAAAAATGTTTTGAATACGTTTTTTGGGAGTAATTCAGATGTTTTCTGTTGTTTTTAACGTGCTAGTATAATGAAGCAGCTGAATTCATTCACTGTCCACTGTAACCTAAATTCTTTGTTCTACTACTATTTATGATGCTAAAAATCATCTGGTTTGTCTCCTGCAGAACAAACCATTTCAAACACAAAA
Organism: Cynoglossus semilaevis; assembly: GCF_000523025.1. Lineage (NCBI taxonomy): Eukaryota > Metazoa > Chordata > Actinopteri > Pleuronectiformes > Cynoglossidae > Cynoglossus > Cynoglossus semilaevis. The sequence continues at coordinate 16,945,691 of NC_024318.1, read as the reverse complement.
CACTTTAGCCGTTCAAGGTTTCACTGGTAGGGTAAAACTGTTGAAGGAATTCTATTAATAGCCGACGAAAGAAGCAGAGCATTTTCTTTTCACTGAAAAATGTTGTTTTTAAACTGTTTTTTAAAATGTAGTTTAATTTGTTTATGTTGCACAGGACTTTAATGAGATGATGTTGGAGTTGGAGCTGTTCTGAACAATCAAACAAGAACGTCAACAACTGTCTTTATCTAAGATTCAATCCCACTGACAGCTCTTGGATAACGTAAACCACATTGTATAAAGAGCACTGCGAAGTTTATTTTTTAAGACAGGACTCACCAAAACTAAAACATAAATATTCGGTATGCCCTTTGTTGAGTGGTTGAATACTTTTTTTTCCTTGGTGTTTACAAACTGTCATTTAATAACATTTGTCATGAGTCATGTATGTGAAATACATGTCATGGATACAATGGGAGCCCTGTACATTAATGCAAAAGATTGCAGTACGCAAATGTCTGTAAAGAATATCACATACACACGTAACCAGACCTACAAATAGAACAATCTTATCTCTATGCACCAGCAGCTGTTTTAACTGTTGGTCTTTACAATTCTTTAAATTCATATTTCCTGCTTTGTTCACATGTGCAAATATCTAGGGGAATACAAACCATTCAGACCATAGATTCAATAATCAGGACCTAAAAGTGGGTCCTGTAGAGTTTACACATGTTCAGGTTACACACTCAATGGTGCATAATCATGAATAAATGTCTTAAAAGGACCCTCGGATTTTTCTTTTACCCTTGCCCTGTGGTAGGGTCACCTCTCTGAAAGGGCTCTAAGAGCTTCCTGTAGTCCATGCAGAGCCGCAAAGACCCATCTTTCTTGGTTACAACTACCACTGGTGATGCATATGGACTCTTACTGTGCCGAATAACTCCTGCCTCCTCCATCTCTGTCACCAGCTTCCTCCCCCCCTGCCACTGGGAAGGGGGAATCTTGGGATAAGGCAGTCTAAAGGGCTTTGAGTCCACCAGAGGAATTTCATGCTGCACTGTGTGTGTGTCCATGATCCATATGATGCTGGGAGAACACACCTTGATTCTGGGTGGTTGCACCAATAGCTGTGGGTAATGGTGGTTTTTTTTTTGCCAGCCAGAATCAATGAGAGCCCTGCACTTTAACCCATTTACTTCCACCTCTCCCTCGTTCCTGGGGCCCACTAAAAGTGACTAAAAGTAAAGGATGGGCTGTGGGCGGCGTGTTTCCCTATGCAGGAGTCGTGGGCTGGGGTTGGTGGAAGACCGCTCGACAGACACAGGCAATGTGTCCCGGCTTCCCACAGCGGTAACATGTAACATTAGAACCCTGCCTCACCTGCACTGGTGTTGACTGGACAGTTAGTTGAGGGGACACTAGGTGTAACGGACATTCTTGACTCCAGCCAGGACAATTTGGCCATCTGTTTCTGCTGGTCTAGTGCTAACTTTTTGACAATCTCTGTTAACTCTGATAACTCAGAGGGTTGTCTCGTCCTCTCTGTCTTCAAACTGGCACCTCCCTCTGCAGTGACATGCACCTGAGCATATGGCTTCTTCACTTTGTGTTGGGGCTGGTACCTTTTTTTTCTGTCTCTTGTCAGGTTTCGGAGCTCCTCCTGTACCTCATGGAAGCTCCATAGCCTGGGTTTCTTTGGTGCAATCCTACCGTACGCATCTTCATCCATCGTGTGAGCTTCCTGTCTCTATCTGGAAAGGGTTTGCCCCCTCCTCCACTGCCCGTAATATCGCCTCTAATGTGATAGCATAAGAGCAAGCAGACTCCCCTGACATCTGACTCCGCTCATAAAAATCAGCTAATGGGTCCATAAGGAGCCCTGTGTGTCACCATACTCGGCTCTCGATTCCTCAAATGCTCTCTTGGGGGTCTGGTCACTAGGGGGCAGGCTCAAGACCAGCTTCTGAGCCTCTCCACTCAAGTGGTGAACAACTATAGGGAAACAAAGGTGCAGGGGGAGCTCTATTGAATCCAGGAGATACTGCATGGCACGAATCCAGTCCTCCATGAGCATCTTGCTGTCGGGGTGACCTGTAAAGACGGGTACATTTTTTTACCTGGCGAGTCTGCATCAGTCCTCCATAGGGCACGGGTGGAAGGGTCTGACTCATCATGGTTGAGGACAGGGGTCTTTGCAGGATCTGACACCGGCATCTGTAGCTTTATGGGGTCTCTGAAATACTCATGGGGCATAGGATTTCCAGCTGCCCATGTTTCATCCTGTGAGATGTATATGGTTGTGTCAGCAGATGGAGACATGGTGACAGCTTTACTGTCTGGTCTGACTGCTGGGGTGGAGTGATAGAGAGTTGTGGTGCCCGCTCCGACCACATGGTGATATGGGTCTGATCTGCACTGGAGCTGTGACCAGCTTGAAGTTCCACTGGAAATTGGGTGACAGATACCATTGCTTGTGGGGAAGCAGTATTGATATGCAGTATAAATTACACCCAGAGGTCAGGTGATGTGTGTGTGTGTGTGTGTGTGTGTGTGTGGATATTATGTGCTTGTGAGTGAATGTTGTGTCTGTTTTCTGACATGCAGCTTCAGACATGTGGTACAATGTAGTAGAATTTCTGATGTGACAGTCTTTCCTTCATGAGCATTAATAGTTTAGGATGCTGCCCACTTCTCACTGTGGGGACTGTCTCTCTTATAGCAGTTCTCCATCCATCCATCCATCCATCCATCCATTTTCATCCGCTTATCCATTACCGGGTCGCGGGGCAGCAGTCTCCACCCAAATCACACTGCACCATACCAACCCCCCAAACCTTCCTGCGGGTGGTGAGTCCACTGAAAGGTATTAACCGCCCTAACCGGGATTCGAACATGCCCAGGAGGTGAACCCTGGGGTTCCACATCAATGACAGAGACATTGCCTCTGGGCCAAAGCGCCACTCCATTTTCATTATCTCAAAGTAACTTTGGGGCGCCATCAGGTGCACTGCTTACCTAGATGGGAGTGACACACTGACTGAACCCCGTAGGGGTACGTCAGGCTCAATATAGCGGCGATAGTGTCCCCACCAGGACAAACAGTGTAAAAGGCGAATGAGGAAATGATGCTCCCTAGCGCCGCACACAATCCACTACCCTACATAGACTTAGCTGTGTCTGTGTGGGTCAAATTGGATGACAGCTTCAGTGAGTAGCTTTAGTAAGGCACAGTAACAGCGTTGTAACGATCAATAAAGTAGTTATTTAGATTACCCGTTACTGAAAAAAATAACGCCGTTAGTAACGCCGTTATACCCATCACTGGTTGCAACCCTGGCTTTTACATTTGCACACCTATATCAAGAATTTTACATTTTACCTCCTTCTATTTCTCGATTTCTTACTTTTGTTTGCTTTTTGTTCCTCTAGATACCCATGCTAGCTACGTTTGCTCTATGCTAACTTGCTAAAGGGTTAGAAAGGGAAATGTGAAACGTATTATATTTGCCCTCGCCGTTTTATTTTGTAGTTTTTGAAGAAAATGGAGAAGACAAATGTTGATTTAGGCCCATCACGATCGGCTGTCAGCAGTTTTTTGTTGGAATAAGCTTCTGGTATATTCCATTTGTTGCAAACACTTGTGAGTAAACATACTACTATACTGTAAAAAAAGAAAATATATACCCTGTCTATTGCTACATCCCTATTTGATTACTTCCCCTTTCTCCATTATTCGTCTGTTTTGATAACTTTTGTTACCTACCTGCTTATACCTACGGTTCAAATATACTGTTATGAATGGGTTATTCATCATAATTTAATCGTCATAAATACAACACTATGCCTTCAGCTTTAGTGGAATATCTGATTGGTGAGTTAAAATCAATAAACTTTCATTTGTACGGTAGTAAAATACAGAAGACCTATCTGTATATATACTGTGTCCAAGGCCACTTTTGTCTGAAAGCGCAGGTCGAGTGTTGACGACTCCCACAATGCCTCGCTTCACGAAGCTCTATGTCCGGTTGTGACGTGTCGGGTCTGCTCTCTGCAGAACCGGAAATCAGGTGCTCGGTGAGTGCACTGGATGTCAGCCTGATCTAGGTTAACAGAGTGGATCTCCGTCAAGAGTGAGGTGTCAACAATTCTGTGGTCACGAGCAGGAGAGAACATGCTGTTGTGGGTACTTGGAGCCGCGTTGCTGGCTCGAAGTGCAGGCTTCTACTTACCGGGTCTCGCGCCTGTCAGCTTCTGTGTGCCTGGGAACGACCAGGTTCCTGACTGCAAGGTAAACGCTACATGATACAGGTGACCTGGGGCACCGACAGGCACCGTCATACGACAGCTCAGGGCAAAAGAGAGCCAAGTCTAGAAACTTAATTATATTGCGTTTTATGTTTAAGATTGTAAACATTCGCGAGAAAGCTAGCTTATACTAACAGCAAAGCTAACGTTTAATGATAACAATAAGACACTCAGTTAGCGACGGTTGGAATGGCTTGACGTTATTTTATTACCTTAGCTTGCAGTATCACAAACGTTAGTATGTATTTACATTATGTAAAAGTCAGTCTAATATAGCGTATATGCAGTTCTCCCTGGACAACATCGTGTAACATAACACGTTACATCTCCTTAACATTTTAGCATACATATTGATGCGTGCTTTTTTGCAAAGTTATGAACGCTGGGTAGCGGGGGTGGGGTAAAGTCATGCTTGAGGAGTAACTGATATTTGTAAGTTACACAGTGAATCTCCAAATAATATAGTGATACATATTTCAATTTAAAAGTGTATCAAAATTGCACGTCTTTTTTTTTGAGACATTGACGGTTGCTCAAAACAAGCAATACAATTCGACGAAGTTGAATTTGAGATGATTTTATTTTGAAATATTGTGTTGCCAAAGTCCACTGAATTCGGGGATCAGTTTATTGAGCTTGATAAGTAGTTAATCGTAGTAAATGTTTGAAAAAGTTAATCAGTACTTACAATATCACAATTAACAATGTTTCCCCTTTTAACCAAGTTACTACATTTATAAAAATACCAGCCTATTAAATTGCAGTCAAGCATGTGTTGATTGCTCTCTTTTACAGTGTGTGTTACCCACTGTGTTTGTCAGCCAGCTTAGAACAGGCATGGGCAAACTACGGCCCGGGGGCTGGATGCGGCCCGTTTGGCTCTTGGCCCGCCAAACTTGTCCAAATAAAGTTATTAATTTCTATTATCATTATACTTCTGCCTTTTCCCTGCAATGCCCGCTTTTTTCCCAATAGATGGCGTAGAAAAAGGCTTTTTGCATTTTTGCCTTTATGACTTTGACTTTTTGACCCATTGTGGCGCATGAGTCAAAAAGTTTGCCCAAGCCTGGCTTAGAACATATGAGAGAGTTTGAGAGTTAGAGAGAGTGGTACAGATGAGTAGAGTTTCCACGTGAAACAGAGTCATACTTAAGAAGCTTCGGGTGACATTGCGTGGGGAGCAAAAAAAATCTTATTACAGCATCTAAACCCACGTTTCGGTAAGTATTTTTTTACCAAAAAGTAAATTTTAATTATTTAGTTTTTATTGATATTCTCAGCAAAAAAAAATCTCATTACAGCATCTAACCCAGATTTTGTTAAGTATTCTTAACAAAAAAAATTATAAATGATTCATTTATTTATTTTATCCTTTTTTTTTTTATCAGCACCCTTTATTTGAATTGAAGAAATACTGACACACCTTAAGTAAAGCATTTAAGCCTGCTGGGTGAAGTGACTTGTTTGTTTCATTAAAGTGTAAAGGTCTTGGCAAACTTGTTTTACCCATCTAGTTTACACCTCGTTTCTCTTTACTGGGATTTTATGTCCTGGTTTACATGATGATGATGATGATGATGATGGACAGACTGTTAAAACAGTAGATTTCACCTGGTTTACATGATGATGATGATGATGGTGGACAGACTGTTAAAAACAGTAGATTTCCTTGAGTGCTTCTAAACATTTCAGTTTTGCATACTGTAACTTTGGGACTGTTCAAGCTAGTTTGGGCGTTTGTCCTGATGCCGTGTCTGTTGTGTCTTTTTCTAGTCCACCATTGAGCTGTTTGTGAACAGGCTGGATTCAGTTGAGTCTGTTCTGCCTTATGAATATACTGCGTAAGTAGTATTCTCTGTTCAAGTCACCCGTTTTTTAAAAACAATTCTACAAGAACGTACTGAACGTATTTGCAAATTATTTTCAGAGCTTCAAGTTGAAATTTATTTGTCTGTTTTTGCATTGCAAATATTTCTCACTTTTTTAAATAGATCATTGCCTTATTATTCAAAAAGTGTGAATTATAATTGTAAATATTATGATTATAAGTTCAATAAAATTTGTGAATTTTCCAGTCATGGGAATCTTATGGAAAATTAGAAAAAAAAAGGTCATATGTCCTGGAAATTGTTAATTTATCCTGGAATGTTATCTATCTCCCCCCTGCCTTGTGAGTGAATGAAAATTGTTTTAAAGTTATGCACGCACATGTCTGTCGTCACCTCGTCTTAGGGGCAACATGTGACGCTACCAGCCAATCAAATTTGCAGTTCTGCTTCCAAATGTTTAATTGTTAGATTAAGTGACGACCTCGCACCTAGAGACAAAACTAACTAAGTTGAACTTTATTTCCTCCTGCAGCAATGCACTCGGTGGCACTTCATTGTTTCCTGAATAGAATCTGTCTTGTTGTGCAGGTTTGACTTTTGTTCAATGATAAAAATGAAACGTCCCTCAGAAAATCTGGGCCAGGTTCTTTTCGGAGAGCGAATAGAGCCCTCGCCGTACAAGGTATACAATTTACAAAGTACTCCTGTACGTGATGTCAAACATTTCCATTAGCATACTAATGCATTACGTGTGTGTCAGTTTGAGTTTAAGAAACCTGAGGTGTGTCAAAAAGTATGTACCAAAACCTACGACACCAGCAAATCATCAGAAAAATCCAAACTGGACTTCCTGAAGAAAGGAATGCTACTCAACTACCAACATCACTGGTACGTGCAATGCACCAACACATCCTCTCCTGTTCTGAACATATACATTTATATGTATTTATATGTATATAATTTGTATTTTGGGTGATCCTTATTAACAAACCTTGGCCTTTGTTTGTGGTTTGGTTTAGGGTTTACCCATTTATCAGCTCATGCAGGCTGCGGTGCATATTTGCAGCTTTTGGCTTATGCTGTCAATGAGGCAAATTGGCACATGTTTTTTTTTTTAACGAGTGTGATATCTGTGCCCAGAAACCAGATTGATGTGCTACTGCGGGTGGAGCTATTCTTTTTAACTTGGTTAATCTCCACTAACTAATTATCTCACTCATCCTCATTGTCATCATCTTTTTGCTTTCCAAGGATTTTGTGTGTAAATAGTACAGAAGCACTCAGGAAAAAAAAAAAAAAAAAGGGCTCAGTATCACGTAATTACATGATAACTTTCACGTTATTTCGTGCTAACTTTGACATTACGGTGGTCCCTCTCTGTATCGCGGTTCTGCTTTCCCTTCCTCTGTACATCACAGATTTTTTTTTTAATCCAACCATGTGACATTAAAAATGTTTTAATTTCCAATATTTTCGTGAAACTTTTCTAGTCTAAAAGGGAAAAACAGTATTTAAATAAACGGAAAAAAAAACATTTTGCAACACATACATACAGGGTAATTCATAACAAAACAAACAAAAAACCCAAACAAAACATGTACAGTATGTACAGTAGGAAACGGTTGGTTGAACATTTAATTAATGTAAGGTACCTCAATTGGACACAGGAGGGCACTGTTGTTTTTGTTCGACTGTTAATAACAGTGTGTGGAGGTTCGTAAAGGGTAAATATATACGTAAATCATATAATAACTCTCTTGACTGTACTTCGTGAATTTTCCCATTTCGTGGTGAGTCTTGAAACGCAACTATCACGATAGGAGAAGGACCAGTGTATTTCGTGATAACTTTCACGTAATTACCGTATTTTCCGGACCATAAGGCGCACCGCATTATAAGGCGCACTATCAATGAACGGGAATATTTTCATACGTAAGGCGCCCCGGGTTTTAAGGCGCATTAAGCGAAACGGAACAGTCAGCGAAACAATTTAGTGGAACAATCAAGCATGTCCGGATCTCTTTTGTTTTAGTCTGATTCAGTCTTGTTGCTGTTAATTAGCTGTTCAGTGGTGATTCCGGCCTTCGTGAAAGCTCGGACGACATTTCGGACTGATACCTTAGCCCAGGCATCCACGATCTATAAGCAGATAGTGGCGTAACTCGCCCGGCGTTGCCTCCCTGTCTTGGTGAATGTGTGTTCGCCTTCCGTCATCCAATGCTCCCACGCAGCTCACAATTTAACTTTGAACGCCATGTTAACACCAATATTTAGCAGTTGGAATTCTGTGGTTAATCCACCCGGAATGATGGCAAGCCCCGGATTACTTTGCTTCACTTGGGTTTTGACAATATCGGTGAGATGGGCGCGCACGAATCAATTAGGGACAGAGATTTGTGGAAAAGGGTGGTGACCTAAGTTGGACACTGGAGGGCGCTGTTGTTGTTTTTGGCCCTTCCAGAGTCAGGCGGTTGTCACTATTTTTTCTAGGTGGTCACCGTATTGTTGTTCTGACGCTGTTCCGCGCGGAAGTTGTTTTTTGCAGAGAGAGTGTGTGTGTGATTTGCCTGTATTGATAAAAAAGGAGAAATAAAAAGAGTTTTTGACCACGAAAAAACACAACTCCGTCTCCGGGTGTTTGCGGGTACGACGCGACGTTGCACGGATTTGGGTTACACAACCATACTGTAACAGTTGTTGTTGATCATCTTCTAATTGTGATAACAGAGTTAAACGTCATTGTTGGCTCACAGTGTGCTTCAGTTGTGTCTCATCATTGTGATGTGCTGTGTGGTTTGGTTTTATAAAATCGGTTTCGACCTCAGTAAGCGCAACCAGATGTAATACAGGCATACTGTCGTCCCTCTCTGTATCGCGGTTCTGCTTTCCCTTCCTCTGTACATCACAGATTTTTTTTTTAATCCAACCATGCGACATTAAAAATGTTTTAATTTCCAATATTTTCGTGAAACTTTTCTAGTCTAAAAGGGAAAAACAGTATTTAAATAAACGAAAAAAAAAACATTTTGCAACACATGCATACAGGGTAATACATAACAAAACAAACAAAAAAACCCCCAAACAAAACATGTACAGTATGTACGGTAGGAAACGGTTGGTTGAGCATTTAATTAATGTAGGGTACCTCAGTTGGACACAGGAGGGCACTGTTGTTTTTGTTCGACTGTTAATAACAGTGTGTGGAGGTTCGTAAAGGGTAAATATATACGTAAATCATATAATAACTCTCTTGACTGTACTTCGTGAATTTTCCCATTTCGTGGTGAGTCTTGAAACGCAACTATCACGATAGGAGAAGGACCAGTGTATTTCGTGATAACTTTCACGTAATTACCGTATTTTCCGGACCATAAGGCGCACCGCATTATAAGGCGCACTATCAATGAACGGGAATATTTTCATACGTAAGGCGCCCCGGGTTTTAAGGCGCATTAAGCGAAACGGAACAGTCAGCGTAACAATTTAGTGGAACAATCAAGCATGTCCGGATCTCTTTTGTCATTATCTGATTCAGTCTTGTTGCTGTTAATTAGCTGTTCAGTGGTGATTCCGGCCTTCGTGAAAGCTCGGACGACATTTCGGACTGATACCTTAGCCCAGGCATCCACGATCTATAAGCAGATAGTGGCGTAACTCGCCCGGCGTTGCCTCCCTGTCTTGGTGAATGTGTGTTCGCCTTCCGTCATCCAATGCTCCCACGCAGCTCACAATTTAACTTTGAACGCCATGTTAACACCAATATTTAGGAGTTGGAATTCTGTGGTTAATCCACCCGGAATGATGGCAAGCCCCGGCTTACTTTGCTTCACTTGGGTTTAGAAAATAGCGGTGAGATGGGCGCGCACGAATCAATTAGGGACAGAGATTTGTGGAAAAGGGTGGTGACCTAAGTTGGACACTGGAGGGCGCTGTTGTTGTTTTTGGCCCTTCCAGAGTCAGGCGGTTGTCACTATTTTTTCTAGGGGGTCACCGGATTGTTGTTCTGACGCTGTTCCGCGCGGAAGTTGTTTGTTGCAGAGAGAGTGTGTGTGTGATTTGCCTGTATTGATAAAAAAGGAGAAATAAAAAGAGTTTTTGACCACGAAAAAACACAACGCCGTCTCCGGGTGTTTGCGGGTACGACGCGACGTTGCACGGATTTGGGTTACACAAACATACTGTAACAGTTGTTGTTGATCATCTTCTAATTGTGATAACAGAGTTAAACGTCATTGTTGGCTCACAGTGTGCTTCAGTTGTGTCTCATCATTGTGATGTGCTGTGTGGTTTGGTTTTATAAAATCGGTTTCGACCTCAGTAAGCGCAACCAGATGTAATACAGGCATACTGTCGATTATTGAGAAAATGAATGACTTTTAAGTGCGACTTATAGTGCGGAAAAATACGGTACATGATGAATGAAAGTCCACCTGCGAGGCAAGAATATGGCTTGTTTAAATGATTCACTTCAGTTGTACTTTATGCCTGGCTTAAGGCATGGTGAGATTGAAGGGTCATGGAAGGCTCCACGCATACACGCTCCACCATCTCAACTGCAACCTAGATACCCAAAGTGCGAGTTATCACGTAATTACGTGAAAGTTATAACGAAATAATGTCAAACTTATCGCGTAATTGCGTTATACTGAGCCAATTCTTTTTCTCTCAGTGTGGCAGCAATACGCTTCTGTAGAATAGTGTTAAATCCATCTGTGATTGTGTTAAATGCAGAGGAATTATATGCCTATGTGTAATAATTTTTTTTTGTTTGTTTAATTTAATCATGTTTTTGTGTAGGATTGTGGACAACATGCCAGTGACTTGGTGCTATGATGTTGAAGATGGACAGAAGTTCTGTAATCCTGGTTTTCCTATTGGGTGCTATGTCACAGAAGCAGGACAATCCAAAGATGCCTGTGTGGTCAATGTAAGTGGGTCAAAGAGACCCGCATATACAGTACAAGCAGAATGTTCAAATCTGCACGTATATATTAACCTATGATGCCTTTGATCGAGTTGCATAAAGTGCCAGCAAATATAATTATTGCACCACTGCCATAGTTATCTTTAGATATTAGCATATTTTGTAATATTGACAAAAAGTTAATATGGGACTTCCCTAGTTTTGTTCAGACAGCCTGTGACTGAAGTTTGATGGACCATCCTGCAGATGAAGCTGTAAATCTGATGTTAGTGTCCTGCTTTCTCTAACACCCTGGTGTATTTGTTCTTTTATTGTTCAGTCAAATTTTAAAGAACCTGATTCTTTCTACATCTTTAATCATGTGGACATCACCATCAGTTACCACATAGTTGAGCATGAACAACTTGGAGCCCGTTTAGTTGCTGCCAAGATTGAGCCCAAAAGGTAACAACTGTTAGCTTGATATCTTGATATCATAATTTTTCATGTTTTGTGCCGCACCAGTGTTCTTAGGAATGCTGGTGTATTTGCATCTGAAAAATGTTTCCCGTTTTTCTCTCCTGCTTTTTTTTTTTTTTTTTTTTTTACATTCTGTGTCCAGTTATGAAAACTCTAATGAGGACGCTCCGGACTGTTCTGGAGGACCAAAAATTCTGAAAAACAAATTTGAAGGAGACTACAAGATCTCGTACACATATTCTGTCAACTTTGTGGTTTGTATAATCATTTTTATCTAATCTTATGTTGTTACAGCATCTTGTACTGTACACTTTAGTTGCACCTTCTTATACAGCAGATATCAGAGCTGTACAGTTATTCCCGTCATTGATCTGTCTGTTATTGTCCTATTATTGACTTCATGTTAATAGTTGTCTCTTCCCCCAAAATATCTGGCTGCATATTAAAAAAAAAAATCCATTAGTGTATCTATCTGAACAGTTTGTGGTTACTGCTTGAGCATCGATGTTAGAATTCCAACATGACCCCTCTAGTGGCTGTCAGTGTGAAAATAACATTGAAAATTAGTATTATTAATTATTTTAATATATAGGTCACAAGCCCAGCCAAAGGATGAAAAAAAAGTGCGACTTATAGTCTTACATAATACGGGAAGTACAAGAATATTAGAAAATATATTATTCATATTTTATGAAATATAATTTCACAAATCATCTCTGACGTGTGAAGTGTTTGTGCATTTTTTCACTTTTTCAAAATTCATCAAGCCGGGAATATTGAACCCCACAGTGGGCCCACAGTTTTGGCCCGCGGGCTGTATGTTTTGGCATCCCTGTTAAAACCAAACATTGATTTTTTGTGTGAATTCATTTGTTGTTTAGGAAGACAAAAAAATTCGCTGGGCATCCAGGTGGGACTACATTCTAGAATCGATGCCTCACACAAACATACAGTGGTTCAGGTACAGCTACATCCTACTTATAAGTCAAAATGTTGGAACACTTACAATCAGATATCTATTTCTTAAAAAAATAATGACAATTATTAATAATGACTCAGACCCCGAAATAAACAGTTGTCATTTCTTTCTTTTCTTTTTTTTTCTCCTACAGCATCATGAACTCTCTGGTGATTGTACTGTTCCTGTCTGGAATGGTGGCCATGATTATGCTGAGGACATTGCATAAAGACATCGCCAGATACAATCAAATGGACTCTGTGGTGAGAGCCAGTCTGAGTGAGATGGAGCTGTTGTTTTTTTTTTAAACCAACAAAAAGTATTTTGCTTTTACTAGCAGGATGCAGGGTGTGGTGGGGGGAAAAATTGAGTTTCCAATCAAAACGTTCTGTGCCTGTGGGCAGGACACTTAACCCTGCATATATGTGCGTATACAACTCATCATTGTGGCCTTTTGTGGCTGTCAGTGTGAAAATAACAAAACGTGTCTGTTTTCAGTGGTACAGGTGTAACAGACACTGGTACACAAGCCTAGAGTGCCACCTAGCGGCTGTCAGTGTGAAAATAACAAACGTGAAGTTATACATTATAATATTACATTACATTACAATACGTTTAGCAGACACTTTTATCCCAAGGGACTTACAGGGACTTACAGTCAATCAACATTCGTGCTAAAGTAAACATTCAAAATACATAAATAATAACAAATATCACTATTTAATAATAATAATAAATAATAAATAAATAAATAATAAATAATAAATAAATAATAAATAAATAATAAAAACATATATAAGGTATAAAAAATACATAAGTTGCACCTGAGTATATGTCGCAAACCCAGCCAAAGGATGAAGAAAGTGCGACTTAAAGTATGGAAAATACAGTAGTTGTAACATGTCTATGAAGAGTCCCAGTCATCCATGTCATGGTCAAGTTAAAAGTAGTTGTAACTTTAAAGTTAATCTCCTCAATCACTAACCTCAACAAATGTGTGCTTATTGTCTGTGAAAAGGGTGGCTTGCTACCTTTTGAAACAGCTACACATGAGACAGTCACATTCATGCTAGTACATGCTTGCAAAAAAAATAGTTTTAATCATCATAATTTTGATAGGGAGGTAAAACAACTCAATTTCAATGCAAAGATGTTTTGTTTTTTTTAAACAAAACCTGAAGCCGGAAGCCTCTTGTTCACAGGAGGATGCTCAGGAGGAGTTTGGCTGGAAGTTGGTGCATGGGGATGTTTTCCGACCTCCCAGGAAGGGCATGCTGTTGTCAGTTTTCCTCGGCTCTGGAACTCAGATTTTCATTATGACTTTCATCACATTGTGTAAGTCTTCACATAGCAATATTATTGTTTATTTTGAAAGAATAAACAGCTGCTGCTAAAACAGCACCGATGCCTGATGTCGGTTTTTGTAGGTTTAGTTTTAAAACATTTTAAGATTCCCACTGTCTCGTTGTATCCATTATATTGTATTTCAGTCTTTGCCTGTCTTGGGTTCCTGTCTCCTGCCAACCGTGGAGCTCTGATGACTTGTTCTGTTGTTCTCTGGGTTCTACTGGGAACTCCTGCTGGATATGTGGCTGCACGTCTCTACAAATGTAAGTTTACATAGGAAAACGTTGATTATCAAAAAAAAAAAAAAAGAGTGACCAGAATTTTTAATTAGTGTGAAAAATAGTACCATATTTTTCAGACTATAAGTTGTTTCCAGAGTATAAGTCCCACCAGCCAAAAAATGCATAATGAAGAAGGAAAAAAACATATACGAGTTGCTCCGGAGTATAAGTCGCACCAGCCAAAGGATGAAAAAAAGTGCGACTTACAGGAGTAGCAGATACTGCTCCACAAGCCTCGAGTGCCCTCTAGTGGCTGTCAGTGTGAAAATAACAAACATGTACATTTTCAGTACTACAGGAGTAGCAGATACTGGTACACAAGCAGATCAATCAAATGACAGCAAAAACTAGTGTGAGAATTATATTTATGCTACACTGTCCTTAACCAATCCGGTTTTTTTGCCAGTCTTTTGTAAAACATTTAAGGCATTGAACAATATGCTGCGTTACGTTTCATTCATTCATTCCATTAACGCAGTCCCTGCAATGGCACTGCTACACCCCAGGGTGCGCCCCCCCCCCCACTTTTTGAACCTCTAGTATAGTCAATCTTGCATAAAGATGTCAAAGTAAAAATAGTGGTTCCCTACAATGTACTGTTTTTCACGGAAATAAATCTGTGGCTTATGTTTAGATTTTACAAACGGATTCTAAAATGTTTGTGAAATAAAATTCAAATCTATTTAATCTGCAGAGTGGCTTATACTAGATTACTAAATTTTAAGTCAAGCAGTTCAACAAGTGGGCAAAAAAGAGGAGGATTTAGCACTTCAACAACGTAAAAATGTTGCAACAATGTACATTAACGTAACTTACTGTACCTTTTGTTATAAAACACTTTACTTGAATTTACTTACACATTTACTGTACATATGAGTGGATGTAAGAATAACTTCTCACTTTTTAAACTTTTTACCTTGCAGCTTTTGGAGGGGAAAAATGGAAAACCAATGTTCTGTTGACAGCTTTCCTCTGTCCGGGGTAAGATACGGTCTACACGGTCAAAATAATTTGTGAAATAATTGCTGTTTAGACATGTTTTTCATATAACAAGATCACAAGCTTCAATTATTTGAGGTCTTTGAATAAAACTCAACATGATATAAAAGTCGCCTGACACCTAAGAATTGAGGTGCATTATTCAGTGCTAAAAAAAAAAAAAAAAATACAAAAAGTGTCAAATTGTATTCTCAAAGCAAGTATTGATGAAACGTTTTCCGTCACAAAATGGACTCAGTCACAGGTTCTCTGTTCAGTTCGACAACGTTTAAAATCAATAAAAAGTACTTGTAATGAGGCGTTAAGTCAAAATGCGTTCCTGCGCACTTTCAGTTAATAACTTCTGCAAAAGGTCTGCATAATACTTCATTTTATTAATCTGTTTTGATAATCAAGGAATTATATGCAGAATGCTGGTGCCAGCAACTCATACAGTGGTTTGAATAGATAAATAAATATTACTAGGTGTTCAGTAGTACTTCAATTAAGGGGGGAGTAGTGCATAGCAAAAGATAATTGAGAAACAATGCCGTAATATGTGTATATCCACTAGTTAAAACCAACTTTTTGACTCACGGGCCACAATTGTCCTAAAATTGAACACGGGGGCAGATAGATGGAGAGTTCGTGTGAACTAAGAGAAATGACATGTAAAAGTCATGCATAAACGCCATTCTCCTTTTTGAAACGGGCAAGTTCAACTGGATGATAATGGTTCAAATTTCAAATCAATTATGCCACAGTTAACTTTATGTTTACATATGCAGTATTACAAATAACAAGCTTGGAGCTTTTTGGCTCGCTATAAAGTACTTCTAAACTATCGACATGCGGGCAATGGATTTCCGTTTCTCCTGTTCTGTCACAAAAACGCGATGTGCAAAATGAACAGAACTCGGATACATTTGTTACCATGTTTCACTGATCTTATTCTCTGTATACAGTGTGGTGTTTGCAGATTTCTTCGTGATGAATTTGATTTTGTGGGGTGAAGGGTCATCAGCAGCAATGCCATTTGGAACCCTAGTGGCCATACTGGCACTTTGGTTCTGCATCTCCGTCCCACTTACCTTTATAGGAGCGTACTTTGGCTTTAAGAAATCGGTGAGTAAAACCAAATGTTGTTCGTTCACATGTTCTGTTCCCACAAGTTACTGTGTGTTATATGTGACCCACGTCACCCTCTGCTGTTTTTGTTTGTTTTTTTTCTTTTCTCCAAGGCCATTGAACACCCTGTACGGACAAATCAGATTCCTCGTCAAATCCCAGATCAGTCTTTTTACACAAAGCCCTTTCCTGGCATTGTTATGGGAGGAATTCTACCTTTTGGATGTATTTTCATTCAGCTCTTCTTCATACTCAACTCCATCTGGTGAGCATAAATAAAAACGTCTACCTCTCCCTACACATGCCAGAGCTGTAGGTATGTAAATGTCCATTAATCGATTTAACAAGAGCACAAGTAAAGAAGCGTATCTAGTGACACTACAGGAAAAAGTAGATTTTACATTTTTAAGCGTACTTAGTATCAGATTGCAGTCTAATGAATTTATCTGGTACAGTGGTCCCCAACTCGCAGGCCGCAGACTGGCACCAGTCCGTGGGTTGATTGGTACCGGGCTGCACAATGCCGTTTTATTTATCATCTGATGCGGAACGATGTTTTATTTTGAAAAATAACCGGACTCTGTGCCGCATCTGTCTGTGACTCACACTTCAAGATGCTTGCCGCGGTCACAAAAATAAGAGTCTTTGGAAAGTTTCTTTGCGCAGGATAAGGAGACAGAAGAAGAGCCTACGTCTTCGAAGAAAAAGAAAGCTGCATTTAACATCATTCCAGAAGTCTTGCTTGAAATATGGATTTATTGCGACAGGCATAATACGTGGCGAAGGGCTCTTTAAATGAGGCAATGAAGCCTTCAGAACTGCTTCGCTACTCGGGAGACCAAGCGTTCTTTAAAAGACGAGCGTGATGCTACGAGGACACTGCTAATAAAAGTTGCATACGCAGTGGCGTAACATGAATTATTATATTTAGAAAATACCAGTTTTTATGCCTGTCGTATCATTTTATTTAGTTGTATTTATCTGCCCCACCTTAAAGGCTGGTCCGTAAAAAAAATGAAACTGGTCTGTGGTACAAAAAATGATCTAGTTCACTAGGACTCAGACACGTCTTCTTGTCCCACAGGTCTCATCAGATGTACTACATGTTTGGCTTCCTTTTCCTTGTGTTTATTATCCTGGTCATCACATGCTCTGAGGCCACCATCCTTCTCTGCTACTTCCACCTGTGTGCTGAGGTAAATTACTAGGTCAAATAAAAAAAAAATTAAAAAAAATGCACCCTGAACAAAATGTCACAGGACAAAATGACAAAATAATTGAGAACCACTGTGTTACTATGACACGGCAGTTTTGTTTCTGTAAAATTTGTTTAACCATGTGTCTCTGGTGTGACGGTAAC
>NC_024318.1:16925384-16928121 GCF_000523025.1 Cynoglossus semilaevis | reverse complement strand
GAACATATTTTTCCTCTCCGTGTTTCTCCAAACACCTGACTTTGTCTCGTCTGCACAGGACTACCACTGGCAGTGGCGTTCCTTCCTGACAAGCGGCTTCACTGCTCTTTATTTCCTCATCTACGCCATCCATTACTTCTTCTCCAAACTGCAAATCACCGGACTGGCCAGCACCATCCTCTACTTTGGCTATACCCTGATCATGGCTCTCATCTTCTTCCTGTTCACTGGTAGGTGTATTATTTTTTTTTTCTTGAATGTTTTCACTGACCATTACTCTGACCGGAATAGTTGGGATTCGCCTATTTATTGCCAGAATTCTGAAAGGAAAGGCTCTTCCAGGACCTTCTGCCTTTACTGAACATGTGAACACACAAACGTGCAAAAAATATCTAAATTTGTGAACACACAAACGTGCAAAAAATATATAAATTCTCTAAATGATATGCCTCCAATAAAGTTCTGTCTGTCAATCGATCCACCGACCGACCGACCTACCTATTTACGTTGTAGATTGAAAGTTCTTTGATATGTAACAAAAATCTTTAGAATTCATCATATAAGCCAAACTGCACCCCCAGTGTGAAGAAGTATGAGAGTGTTCACACGACCACACAAAACAATTCTGATTACTAATCAAGATAAGTCAACACTGCTTACCCAAACTGTGTAACAACTATAAGTTCACCGTGAATAGCCCTAATGAATCTACGTACTTATACAATACCAATGAACAGTACCACACGATGCAGGAACAATATTTCACCCTTTTACAACACTGCTGCACCCGCTCAGACGTGTGCTTAGCCTAGTTTACACTGCCCCCATGTGTTGAAATGCTGAAATTACGATCCTGGTAACGTTAAGAAAAATGTTGCGACGGTTGACTGTGGTTCGTTTTGTTTGTTATTATTATCTTTGTAAAGTCAATTGGTTGCGACAGACAAATTCACGTCAAACATATATACATCTCGATAAAAGAAAACATGTTCTCAGGTTGTTATTTCCTATCTTTGTTTCACTTTCCGTTGAGGACATGCACATTGATACTGTTGGCTTTCCAATGTATCCGGGATATTCAGCCACAGTTAAACCCGGAAATACCAATTTATTGAAGATGCTAGGTCAGTTCTTGAACAGCTGAAACACTTTAATCATGTGTATAATGTTTTTTGGAAATATTAGAAATGATCAGAGGTGCCCAAACTTTTTTCATACGACTGTATGTACAGTACGTACGGGTAAATGAGATTTGGTTTGGGAAAGATACCCGCGTGTCATACATGGTAAACATTTAATTAATGTTAGGTTATGACCTAAGTTGGACACAGGAGGGCACTGTTGTTGTTGTTCGACTGTTGATAACAGTGTAGGGGAGGTTCGTAAAGGGTAAATATACATATACAGTGGATATAAAAAGTCTACACAGCCTTGTTCAAAGCTAGGTTTTTGTGATGTAAAGAAAGACACAAGAATAAATCGTTTCATAACTTTTTTCCACTTTTAATCTGACCCATAACATGTCATAGGCGATTGAAAAACAAACTGAAATCTTCACGAGGGAAAAATAAAAACTAAAAACTTAAACTAACCCTGTTGCATAAATATGCACACCCCTGTATAACCGGGGGCATGGCTGTGTTTGGATTCAAACAATTACATGCAAACTCATGTTAAATGGAGTGAGCACACACCTGTCACCATGTAAAGTACCTCTGATGAACCCCAAATAAAAATCAGTCAAAGGTATCAGTCAGGAGAAGGGTACAAAACAATTTTCGAAGAAGTTAAATCAACCATGGAACACAGTGAAGACAGTCATCAAGAAGTGGAGAAAATATGGCACAACAGCGACCTTCCCAAGAACAGGATGGCCGTCCAAAGTTGATGGAAAAAACAAGGAGAAAACTGGTCAGGGAGGCAACCAAGAGGCCGACAGCAACACTGAAGGAGTTACAGGAATATCTCTCAACTACTGGCTGTGTTGAACATGTGACAACAATCTCCCATCTCCTTCATGTGTCTGGGCGGTGGGGGAAGGGTGGCAAGACGGAAGCCTTATCTCTCAAAGAAAAACATCCAAGCCAGGCTACATTTTGCAGAAAGACATTTGAAATCTCCCAAATGCATGTGGGGAAAATGTGTTGTGGTCCGATGAAACAAAGGTGGAACTTTTTGGCCATAATTCTAAAAGGTATATTTGGGGCTGTTTTTCTTCAGCTGGAACTCGGGCCTCAGTCAGGGTGGAGGGAACTATGAACGGCTCAAAATACCAGTCTGTGTTGGCACAAAAGCTTTTGACTTCTGTCAGAAAACTGAAGATGAAGAGGAAGTTTATCTTTCAACATGACAACGATCCAAAACACACATCCAAATCAACTAAAGAATGGCTTCACCGGAATAAGATTGAGGTTTTGGAATGGCCCAGCCAGAGTCCGGACCTGAATCCGATTGAACATCTGTGGAGTGATCTGAAGAGAGCTGGGCATAGGAGATGCCCTCGCAATCTGTCAGATTTGGAGCAATTTTGCAAAGAAGAATGGGCAAATATTGTGACATCAAGATGTGCCAGACTCATAGACACTTACCCAAAAAGACTGAGTGCTGTATTTAAAGCCAAAGGTGCTGCAACAAAGTACACTATATTACCAAAAGTATTCGCTCACCTGCCTTGACTCATACTATGAACTGAAGTGCCATCCCATTCCTAACCCAGAGTTCAATATGATGTCGGTCC
>NC_024318.1:16906752-16924666 GCF_000523025.1 Cynoglossus semilaevis | reverse complement strand
GCTGCTCGGCCATGGAAACCCATTCCATGAAGCTCTCTGCGTACTGTACTCGGGCTAATCTGAAGGTCACATGAAGTTTGTAGCTCTGTAGCAATTGACTGTGCAGAAAGTCGGCGACCTCTGCACTTTATACACCTGTGGCCAGGCCAAGGGATTAGGACACCTGATTCTGATCATTTGAATGGGTGAGTGAATACTTTTGGTAATATAGTGTATTAGATTAAGGGTGTGGATACCTATGCAACAAGGTTGTTTTAGATTTTTATTTTTTCCCTCGTGAAGATTTCAGTTTGTTTTTCAATCGCCTATTACATGTTATGGGTCACATTAAAAGTGGAAAAAGTTATGAAACGATTTATGCTTGTGTCTTTTCTTTACATCACACAAACCTGGCTTTGAACAAGGATGTGTAGACTTTTTATATCCACTGTATGTAAATAATATAATAACTATCTCACCTCTACCTCGATAGGAGAGGAAACACTTTATATCATTGGCTGTTAATGTAAGACAGAGTTACTTATTTTGAACTTGTTTTAGTGTTGTGAAATGTATATTTTTTTTATGTAAAAGCAAAATATCATAACCTTAGCTGCTTGATTAAAACATTTTTACAAATGAAAAAAACAAACAAAAACTTCAGAATTGAAAATCTATGCACAACATTATTTTAACATTATTCTCTAACTGAAGAATGCCTGTTTAGTGCACCAAAGGTAAATATGTGTTTTGTTGGTCTTCAGGTACAATCGGCTTTCTTGCCTGTTTCTGGTTCGTGACCAAAATCTACAGCGTGGTGAAAGTGGACTAAGGGGTTCCCAAGACATAACAACTGTGTTTAGCTGAGTGTGTTTCCCCACTCCTCATGTTTTTGGACACTGGCTGATGTCAAAATTAACTGAACACTCCTTATCGTTCGATTTCTTCAGACACCCATCTGCCTGGGACACGTGGCAGTTTGCTTTACTGTATGAGACTAAAAATGTATTTGCTCTCACCATGTCTTTCTTTCTTTTTCTCTTATGTTGTATCTATAATGTCCGTCTCCACCTGTCCTAATCATACCAGTACAAGGCTCGTCCCTCTGTCTCACTCATGGACAGATTTAGTGCAGAGGGACCGTACAAAGTCACATGGTCTGACTTCTGTCCATGCTCGTGGTCGGACAAACAAAGCTGTGATGCTCTGCTATTTTATCCTTTTATATTCAGATCTAGTATTAAAATGCCAATATGTATAAATGGGTGACATCAATAATAAGACTGCAGACTGGAGAAAATGGCGGACTTCTCTGCTCAACTCTCTTCTTCCCCGGTGTGTCAAGGAAGTGTAGTGGCCTTCAGATATCACAAAAGAAGTAAACCCTAAATCTTCACATCTGTTTTTTCTTCCGTGCCTGTTGGCAGTCACTGTCCAACTTTTGTTCGGCTGTTTTCTTTGGCTTTTGCTACTGTAGAAAATAGCACTGTAAAGTAAAAGGCACACTAAAGCCTTATCTTTTCCTAATATTTTAAAACAATCATACAAACATATTTTTAGTGGTTCTCTGTCTGTACATTTTACCTGTGATGGACTGAATTGTCTAGTAACAGAATGGAGTAAAAGACAAAACAAAGAGAGAAAAAAAATCTTAGTTTTGCTTGGATCACAAGCATTCATCATTAATTTTGGTTTATTTATTATTTTTGTCTTATTTTCAATTACATTGATTAATTTTCAATGAGGTGATATTTTTGACTGAGTCCAAAAGTTTAGTTTGGATTTCATCTATAGTCACAGCAATTAACAACTGCAAATAACCACATAATAAATCTTTTCATAATTCCACTGCTCCATTTGCTATTTCATGTTTTAAGGTGTTGGCAGTCTTTGCTTTTGCTTTGCTTTTTTTTCATGTCATGTATTTTAGCAGATCATCATAGACTTAATGATCATGTTACTGTGGCCCTTTTAAGACAGAGCCTGAAAACTGATGGTTTGTTTTAAACCTGTTATTTTTCTTGTGTGTTTTGGAGTTTTGGACCAAGGTTACGGAGCTAGAACAGTCTCAAAAAGAATAAATACACAAACAAACAAGGATTCACTTTCCTTAGTAGTACTATGGCCTACATTGTGAATTGATTGTCAGAGAAGTGTCTAAATTAGTGTAGGCCAGTATCTAATTTATATCACATAAACCTATATATTTCCGCAAGTGAAGGGATTACTGGTAGGGCCAGCCAATTAAAATATAGATGTAATTAATTATTTAAATGCTCATTATGACTAAAGTACTGACCATAAATGTATTCAATGGGATTGTACCATAGAGCCACATGCATTTACGCAGTACCCCTTGTACCTAAACATATGCACATCAGACATATAAAGTATATTCTGTTTAAATTGATTAACACGTAGTGTTTTCAATGCAGGTAGATCGTTTAGCCAGGTCATTTGAAAAGTAGCTCCCAAGCCAAAAAAAAGTGTGGGCGCTCGCGTTATAACATCTTGATGACATTATCATTATAGTTTGAGGAGTTCTGTTTTCTAAAAGAAGACGTTTCACCTCTCATCCAAGAGGCTCCTTCAGTTCTGGTGGGGGGAGTACAGCAAATATATCTCGGTTCACATCACAAAGGATCTCCGTTTTGACTCACACCACCCCCTGGAGCACAAATTAGGAGTCATCAGAACCCTACAGTCACGGGAAGACACCATTCCCACCACCAACAGAGGTAAGATGAGAGAACAGGGACATATTAGGACACCTCTTAAGACCTGTGGCTATCCCAGATGGGCACAAATTGTTCTGATACTTCAACAGAGTCTAGGGCAGTGGTTCTGAACCTTGTTGGAGGTACTGAACCCCACCAGTTTCATATGCCCATTCACCGAACCCTTTGGTGATGACCAAGCAGGGGGCGTGTCATCACGAATCACGTGTCTTATCGGTTCATCCCAAAGACAAGACTCCAAGGAACAAGCTGGACAATGTGGTTTATGCCATTCAGTGCAGTAAAGAGTCTACGGACCTGTACATTGGGGAGACCAAACGACCGCTACACAGGCGCATGGCCCAACACAGGAGGGCCAACTCCTCAGGACAGAACTCAGCTGTTCACATACAACTCAAGGACAAATCACACTCCTTTGAGGACAACAATGTTCACATTTTGGTCAGGGAAGACAGATGGTTTGAGAGAGGGGTAAAATAAGCCATTTTTGTCAACTTGGAAAAACCATCACTCAACAGAGGAGGTGGGCTTAGACACAACCCACATACAAAGCACTCTAAGCAACAATACCCAAAAGTTTCACCTCAGTTTCACACAACAAAGAGGCAGGTGACTCTTAACGACTGTTTACACTTTCCCAGTTGACCCCAAGGCCCCACCTAACAAGGGGGAGCTAAAGTAGCTTTATTCTTTCACACCTGGAGTATATATTTGCTGTACTCCCCACCACCAGACCTCCAGAACGGAAGAAGCCCCTTGGATGAGTGGTGAAACGTCTTCTTTTAGAAAATTCACGTCCAGTTGGCCAACAGAACTCTTTAACTTTGACCATGACCTGAATGACTGACAATCTTCATAGACATTACATTATAACATTAAATTATGTTCAACAATAAACAGGTCATATCAAATTTCAAATTGGGACGTCTAATGGAATCATTAAGAACAAACTAAAGCGTTGAAGACTTTCAATTGGGTAATCCAAAGATGTCTTCTTTTAAAAAAACGTTTTCTTGCATATTTAAATACGATCCTCTTCCATACAATGGATTGTTACCTGGACAATGAGTGAGCCCTTTTTCCGGTTTGTATAATTTATAAGATTTATAGATTTTATAGATTTAATTTCGACGTCAAAAAAATCAACTTGGCATAGATAAACTACACCGCAAAGGATTCTGGGAAATCTCTCTCTCTCTTCCTCAAAACGTCAGCATATGCTGCATTCAATAAAGCTGGGTTCTCAGTGCGACCTCGAGACTTTATGAAGAAAAAGCTCTAACGTAAATTTAAACCGAGAAGATAAATCACACTGTACGTTTCTTACTTTCTATGCAATCTTGCTAAAACACAGCTATTTTAAATAGATTTGCTAGGTTACCTCGTATTTACGCCTACTCCACTGTTGCATCGTATAGAAGAATTAATGAATCTGTTCTTTTATTTAGACATTATTTTATTCAATTATTTTTATTTATTTATTTAGGTTGTGTGAAACATTGCAAAGTGACGCCAGACTGTTGCATCTCAGGTAAGTTATTATTATCTTAATTTGTCGGGACTTCGGTATTGGTACCTATGTTTTTTTTTTCTCACCGGACGTTTCACTTTCCGAACTTCCCCTTTTTTATGGAACGCACCAGCACACCATGACGAAGCGCCTCTCCCACCGCACACACAACAATGAACATGTCAGTGATCATTATTTAGCGTACAAAGCGGAGGGTGAGAGGAGCAGAATATTCCAACGTAATTCAATGTAAGAATTAAACCTTATGCTAAAACAATACAATAGAAATTGGACTAACTAAATATTTAGGTCAGCGACCATTTGTGTACCCATTGCTACTGTCGTTTTAGCTAGTTCGATAACCGTTACAAAGAATTAATTAGGTTGCAGTGATATTAAATTCGCGGTTGTTGACAGAATACGTAGCCTTATGGAAGAGTCTGTGACATAGAATCCGTGTATTAATGACCAAATTTGAAGGCATTGTTTATTTAATTCAAACATTAATAACAATAACTCATAATTTGCTGTCCACCCCCGTGACTTCAAACATGTGGTCTTATACAGTCCTGTGGCCTGTGTAAATACATTTGAACATATCAGGACGCAGCTATCACTTTAACTTTAAATAACAGTACTATATAAGCATAATGAAAAAACTCGGTTGCCATTAGTTATAAAGAAATCTCTGAAAGAAGCCTGTAAACTAAGAGTACATGTAAAAATTGTAACGCTACAACATGGTTATCGTTTTTTATGCTAACGAAAACAACGACCATTTTCATGTCAATGTGCAAACACAAAAGCCCTAACTCTGAGTTTTATTTTTGCCTATTGTCCTTATATGAGAAACAATAATGAAAAATTCCAAATTAAATCTGCAGCAGAAATTTTAGTCTGTTATTCCACAAACTTGTTAAATTCCCTTTTAAGTCTTGCTAAACCATACCCTGGATCTCAGTTGTGGTATACATTAACTATATTTTTCTCTTCTAGTGTCAACAAGAGATCATCCACTGCTGATATTAAGTCATGGGAACACTGGTGTCCAGGTTGAAGGTAATGTGGCTAAAAAGGGGGTTGCAGAAGAAAGGTAGATAAACTAATGTAATCAAGCTGTAAAAAGACACACAACAGAAAACTATAAAGCACAAAACTAAGACATTTTTTGTAAAAAAAATATATAACTGTAGAATTATTTTTATTTTAGCCCAATATAATGTCATGCTCAATTAATACCTCAAAGAGTTGTTTTGAATTTTAATTAAGGAAAGTGGAGTTTAGTTTAGGAAAATATAACTCAAGGAATGTTTATTTCCACTCCATTTTGGAGGCATAAAGTCAATATTTTTCATGTCAGGGTAAAGCCATCTCAAGATTTATTGATAGTCCTGGTGAAGTAAATGCAGAAGTCACACAACACAGTTCTCCATGAAAAAAATGTTACAGTGATAAATCTCCATTGATTTGATAAATGTAAATGTGTAAATCCTTGTGTAAAAGAGCGAAACAAAAGAACAATCCAAGAATTGCTAATTAACAACATCTTTTGTGAGGTCTGTCTGTCTCCCTGCCCTTCTGTTGTGTAATCAGTGTGATAACACTCACTTGTGTCCTGTGATTACCTGTTCATGTGTCTCACTCGTGTCACCTGGTGCCCTGGGTATACAGTATATACCTGTTTCCCTCGCTCAGTCCTTGTGTTGTTCAAGTCAGTTTATGTTGAACTGTTTGGAATAAACTTTTTACACCCGATCAACATCTCTCTAGTGCTGCATTTGGGTGCTGCTTTCACCATTACATAACATTTCATAAAAGTCCTCTAAATGATAGACTGAAATTACGAAGGCCATAACTCACTTTTTGGCTAAGGATATTGTAATTAACTCAATTTGTGCTTTTGTGTTACTGAATCTCATTTTAATAATAGGGCTTTTATTTTTGAAAGGTTTCTGTAGTTGCATGTTGCCCCTACAGCCCCCTTCACCTTTTTTGTTGCACTGGTTCTGTCTCCTCGTATTTCCTCCATGAGCTTGACACTTTGCATTGGCAGTGATTCTGTGAGTGACATATAGTGAATTGGTGAATGGCCTATTGACAGCAAGAAGCCAGCAGGGAAGATGAAAACAAAATACCTGTTAAGTGTTATTTGTGTATATAGATTTAATCTTGATTGATTGATTTAGATAGATAGATAGATAGATAGCTAGATGAATGGGTACAGTACAATAAAATACAAACATGAGTAGCAGCACACTGTCAATAAATATGGGAAACCTGAACAGTGGATGTCAGTAGATTAGTTGGTTAGTAGAAGTACATAGATATTGTTAGTAGTATTAGATTAGTAGGTAATTATTGTTGCCGTGTATGGTGTTAATTGCAATCTCAATTATTATTTCAATTATACCATTGTTAACCATTGTTATATATATATATGTGTGTGTGTGTGTGTGTGTATGTATGTATGTACACTAAGTATACCACATTATCTCTATGGTGTATGTATATTTAAGCAGAACTAGTATTTCTAAGCAAACTACAACTAGTAATTATAAGGATGTTATGTGAACAGGTATATACATTATTTAAATATATGAACAGTATAAATAGTTGAGTCATTAAATAATTAAATTAGAAAAAACTGTATAGGCAGTTCCAGCAGATATATTAGTGTATGGGGTGTCGACCAGATTTATGCAACCATTATTACTAGGAGCTACTATACATACATATATAATATATTAATATATTAATTATATATATATATAATATTAGTAATATATTTATACCCATTATTTAAGTAATAAATATGCATACATACACATATACATATGCCCATATCCACATATATGCACTATACATATACATATATACACATCTAAATATGCATACACATGTACAGACACACATATACTGCGTGATCATATATTTACACATACACATAAACATATACTCATAATAGAATATAAAATAGAAATACAATGATTTGTTGAAATATAATAGTAATGTAAATGAAGATTGTGTTAATTGCTCTGAAATTATCGTTAGGTTATTGCACTTGCTCCCCTATCTACCAGTCATTTGTTCGCCCACCACAGACTGGTAAAACATTTTCAGGAGCTTCCTACAGATGTTGAAAGACCTTA
Organism: Cynoglossus semilaevis; assembly: GCF_000523025.1. Taxonomy (NCBI): domain Eukaryota; kingdom Metazoa; phylum Chordata; class Actinopteri; order Pleuronectiformes; family Cynoglossidae; genus Cynoglossus; species Cynoglossus semilaevis. The sequence continues at coordinate 16,917,290 of NC_024318.1, read as the reverse complement.
GCCTCCACAGGAAGTGCAGTCTACTTCTTGTACAGCTTTCTACTGTTATGTGCTCATACAATAGTAATGTAAATGGAGATTGTGTTAATTGCTCTGAAGTTATCGTCAGGTTATTGCACTTGCTCCTCTATCCACCAGTTGTTTGTTCGCCCACCACAGACTGGTAAAACATTTTCAGTATCTTCCTACAGATGTTGAAAGACCTTAGCCTCCACAGGAAGTGCAGTCTACTTCTTGTACAGCTTTCTACTGTTATGTGCTCAGTCCAATCACAGCCCAAGGTATTTATAGGTCTCCACGACCTCCATGCCCTGACCCTCAATAAGAACTGGTCGGAGTTTTTGTTTGGATTTCCCAAAGTCTATGACCAGCTCCTTGGTCTTGGAGGTGTTGAGCTGCAGATGGTTGGATTTGCTCCATACAACAAAGTTCATCACGAGGCGCCTGTACTCCTCCTCGTTGTTGTCCTTTTAGAAAAAATAATTTTCTAGCTTTTTTATACGTTGTGTTGGATTTGCTCCATACAACAAAGTTCATCACAAGGAACACAGCTCGGAGTTGTACCAGAAGTCAGAGGTGTATAGGGTGAAGAGGAGAGGGGACAGCACTGTCCCCTCTGGTGCTCCGATGTTGCTGACACAGTGTTAGACATGATGTCATTCAGTCTGACATACTGTGGTCTGTCTGTGAGGTAGCTGGAAATCCAGGCAACAAGACAGGGGTCCACTTGCATTCGTGTCAGTTTATCCTGGCATGCAAGTGGAATGGATGGTGTTGAAGGTGCTAGAGAAATCCAAGAAAATGGCAAACTGTAGGTTGTCTTTGGCATGTTGCACCTCTGGCCTGAGGAGCTTAAGGAAGAGCCGCTCTAGAGTCTTTCATCAGGTGTGATGTGACGTCGGAAGCCGTTCAACTTGCTGAGCCGGTTCTTTTTGGGAACTGGAACGATGCAGGATGTCTTCCAGATGGTTGGCACTCTACCTAGTCGAAGACTCAGGTTGTAGATTCATTAAAGCAGTTCCACGAGTTCAGCAGCGCAGGTCTTCAGTAGCCGTGGACACACCTTGTCCGGGCCTGCTGTCTTCCGGAGTCTGGTCTTTCACTTGGTTGGCTGTGATGGGGGGAGATCAGGGAGGATGTGGTGAAGGGGGGAGCGGAGGAGAGGTGGAAGGGGGAGAGGAGACAGGAGAGGAAGGAAGGTGGGATGGAGGGGAGGGGGGAGAAAGGGGAATAGAGAGAGATTTTTGAAATGCGTTATAATGACAATGTATTCCTCTTTTTTGAACTTTGTGAAGAATATTTGATCTTTTTTTTATGTATTTATTCAAGGCTAAGCCAACTACGGTGGAACAACTTGAGACCCTAGACAAGGTAATATAATTTTTAAAATAATTTCTAGCTTTTTTTATACGTTGTCTTGTAATTGTTAACAAATCATTGTTTTAGTTTTAGGAACTCTTACAGCACATATTCATGTTATGCCTTATTGTTACATATTCTTTTTCTACCAGAAGAAAAATATCTATTGAATATTTGTTTTAGTCTAAAACTCAACAATGATGATAAAGGATTGGTGGGTTTGAATCCTGCCTTGGCTGTGGTGTGTTGAGCAAGCACTAGAATTTTCCCAATTAATTCAGTGTACATTTCCTTTTTCCTATCTTAATTCTCTGCTCTAGGACATTAAAGAACTGGAAGAATTTAGAGCCAAAAATCAACGTCTGCAAAAGGTGAAGTTAGCAAGCCCGCAAATAGACATTTATATTAATTGTAAACAAACATTTTATATTGTTAAATCGCTGTGTCTTTTTTTCATCTATTTGCAGCTTTGGGTCGGTCGATTACTTCTCTACTCATCAGTCATTTACCTCCTAACGTTTTTAGTTGTTTACTACATCTACCTACCTGAACAATGGCTGCAGAGACTGCTGATGGCATTACCCTTCTTCATATACCCTGTACTGTGAGTACTTGTATTTCCGTTTTAAAACCATTATACTCCATTATACTTTTTTTTTTTCATGGACTAAATGGTTGCTCTTGACTTATAAAAATAACAATCAATTTCCAAATAAGCTAGGACAACGGCTTTTCTCTGTAAAGTGTGCATTATCATCTGTGTGCTTTGTGTATTTCGAACCCCAGCAGTCCTCTTTTTATGGTCAAAAATATTCTGTTTGTTGATTATCAGAGGACACTCAACATTAACTTTAAGTGTAAAAGTGAGTGTCAGGAGCCCTAATCTCCATTAATGTCTTGGTGGCCTGTCTTAGGTGTCTTGACGCAACTCTGAACCACTTGATAATATATCTGTAATTCATTATTCTCATCCTCATCTGACCTTTCTTTCCTTTCCCAAAACAGAGTGTGGTTTATCCGGAAATTATTGATTTTCATCTTTTCGAAACGCACAGAGAGAAACAGTAAGTTGTCAAATAATGAAACTACTTTTAACAGTTCACGGTAAACATCAGTAAATTGTAATATCAATTATAATTTGGCTAAACATTCTAATATATATGTGTAACTCTTCTCAGCACAAAAAAGTACTATGCATCAAACAGATGAAGCATTTAAATCAAATTGTGTCTACTGTTTGCCATCACATTACCATTAATTTATATTCAAGCTTTAATCAGCCAGTGGCTCCATACTTGCTAATGATCATTGGTTTTAACTAGTACTTCTTAAATAGTGGGGTGGGCCCCCCCTGGTGGGGCACGGTGAGGTGCCAGTAGGGGCGTGAGGGACTTCCAATGGAATATGGCACGCATGTGGACATAAGTGGACCACTGCCGTAATGCTTGAATGATAACAAGCCTCCAGTCACTAGGTGGCAGCAACACATACAAGGGTTTGTACAGATAAAAAATATACATGTTATTACCTTCTCAATAGTATTTTAATTTGCAGGGGGATGACAGAAAATAAATAAGAACCACTGGTTTAAACACTAATGTCTTCAACATCAGAAAATTGTTGTAAAATATTGCTACATATTTTCAGGAAGTAAATGTATAGTCTACTGAAATGTTTCTTCTTTTTTTTTTAGATGATATATTAGAAGATTTAAGGGCTACCAAAAGAAAGATTGTAAGTGTCAAAATTGATTATCGTTACTTTCATTGTTGCAGGAAACATAGTTTTCTTTTTCAACACATTTATTGTGTCCTTATTATGTTGTTTTAATGTTTTAATTAATTATAAATTAAAACATTCACAGCTTTTTAACACTAACCAAACCCACCTTTTCTTTTCATTGCAGCTAGAGGAAGTCATGGAAACTGAGACGTATAAAAATGCTAAAGTTATTCTTGAACGCTTTGACCTTGAGGCAAAGAAAAAAGCTGTGGGTGCTGTTATGGTTTTTTTTCTTCTTCTTCTCCTTTTCTTATCTACCTGTAGTTTATGTGTTTTCTTTCTGTTTCTTTTTATTCTGTCATTTGCTTTGTTTCCTTTTGTATTGTAGGAGCTGGAGTCCACTCCAGTGTGTTCTCAGATAACTTCCAGATCAGGCCAAGGTAAACAAGCATTGAAAAGAGAATATTAAACATAATTTTAAAGGTAACTTGGTGTCAAAATGTTAATGTAGTTTAAAATGCCATTTCATGTCATGACCTATGTGCTGTATAGTCATCCCAGAAGGGCTAAGACAAAGAGGAGTGGCAATGAGACCAATGACAACCCCACCTGGAGCACAGCCCTCACTGCGACCACTGGACACACCAGTAGGTAAGAGGTAACTAAGAAATGTTTTGCAAACCAGATTTCTAAGTGAATCAAAATGTGACCCACCAAACATATTCTGGGGGAAGCTGTATTTTTCCTGATCTATCTTTGCTTTGAAAAGGATATTTCAAATGTGTATGATGATTCTGTAAATGTAAAGACATAAACCAAAGACCCTTTCTGTGACGGCAGAGTATTCAGCCAAACTCACTGGCATGTCACGGACATCCAATTCAGATATTGTATTTAGCTCAAACTCTGAAGCTAGCTCTAAAAAGGATCGCTTGATAGTGTCGGGAAGAGCCATGTTGTGAGTGTGAACCCAACCAACTCAGACGAAGAGCGGCCACTGACGTCACTCTCATGCGCCACCTTGGATTGCAAATTCAGATTTAATTTTTTTTTAACTTTTTTATGCTGTGAGAAGAAAACAAAAAAGCATTTCCCTTTTTGTTTTGTCTGCCCAGAGGACATACTTAGCACCTTCCTACCTGTCTCCCTAATCACTGTAGCTGTAGTCTCCCAATCATCTGGGAATTCCTCAACACTACGCAGAACTGCCTTCCTTCCTGAATCCGATGTTGTTTGGCTACACTCTCACCTGCCACCGCCTTACAGTCTCTAATCTCCCTCAGATTACCTCTTCTACATAGAATATAATCTATCTGTGTGGACCTGCCTCCACTCTTGTAAGTCACCCTATGTTCCTCTTTCTTTTGGAAATATGTGTTTACCACAGCCATTTCCATTCTCTTTGCAAAATCTACCACTGCCTGTCCTTCTACGTTTCTCTCCCTAACACCAAACCTGCCTATCACTTCCTCATCTCCTCTGTTCCCTTTCCCTACATGACCATTAAAGTCTGTTACAGAATGAGTGATGTTGATAAAGAAAATGAAAATGCAGTTTAGATGATTGATAATTAATTTCATTTTTCAAAAAGTGCAAGTACATTTTGAAAAAGAAAAAGCATTGTGCTAATGGATTTTAATTTTCAAATTTGACATTTCAAAATGAATTTTGGTACTAAATTGCTGGGGCAAATTTTGGAACATTTAATCTTAAAAGTCTTTTTCATTTTAATTAGGTCACAGCATGAGCAGTCGTGAAGAAGAAAATGAAAATGCAATTTTATTTATCAGTCAAAAAATGCTGGTATATTCTGAAAATGTAAAAGCATTTCTGCTAATGCATTTTAATTTGAATCATGGTACCGATTGTCTTCCATAGTCATGATGCCAGAATTTCAGCAGACAATAACGCTACTTGTGAATTTCAAAAATTCTCGATACTTATTCCATACCACAATAAGAATCAGAAAAAACAGAACTCTTACATTTGTATTACGTTATTAAAAACTCTTTTAAATTGCCAAGTATTCAAGATCATTGTGCTTTGACACTTTTTTGCACCAAATTTAAATTGCAGTACCAGTTGCCAAGAGTTAACTTCACATTACAAAATAAGAACAGAAAAAGAATACTGACAGTACTGACAGCATGGAAAAAGTCAGTGTATGTTTTGCTTGTTGGAGTCGTCTTGGAATGGAAGTATCGGTTCTTGTGACAATCCTAATGGGATCTGACAATCCCTTCTTTGCGTCGCTCAAGTGTCCTGCTTCTGCAAACACACAGAGTACATATACATTTGCAGTCACATGCACAGTACAGTTAGATTTATTTTGTGCAGTCGGACGTTTAGAATGTATTGCTAGCAGTTAATTTCTTTCAGATAGTGTCTGTATCCTATGTTGCTGCCCCAACAGAACCTGTCCTTCTCTCAGCTCCAGGAGGACCACCAGAAAGAGCTGATTTGTCTCCCTCAGTCCAAAGGGGAGCAGTTCCTAGAACATCTTCTCCAATGCCAGGATCAGGTAAACAACCAAGCTACTGAATCCAGCATAAAGCATTGTATTGTATTATCAAGGGATGCACTGAATATTTGGTCCCTGAAAATTTTCAGCCAAAAATGTCCCAAAAGTAAATTTTTGGCGAGCAAAAACTGAGGTCAGCACAGTGAGATATATTCAGATTCTCTGCACTTCATCGCGACTGTACTTGATCTGTTTTATATAGATCATTAATAAAGTGCGTGCACGAGAAATGCTCCAGGCAGTAATGGATGTGGAGAACACGCTTGGAGACGGCGAGCAGAGCGAAGAAATCAATCTTTGTTTGATGAGAAAATTATGAGAAAATATTATTACATCTTTTAGCGGTTACAGTTGTTCTGAATGCACTCTGTTGAGTGGGGTCAAGTTAAACATTTTATTTGGAATTTTATTTTATTTTATAATGTGCATTGTTGGAACGTACTGAATAAATCTTTTCAGATTTTTTTTTATTGATTTATTGTTTGGAACATGAATATTATTACATGCAATCGCAGTGCCTTCAGTTTAGCAAGGTTAGTACACAGTCATAACCATAAGTGCACCCCTAGTAATAACTCTTAAAATCTTCCATGAGTCACACAGGTCCAAAACAATCTCAATGTCTGTCTCAGCTCTCTTTTTAAAAGTGCAATGTCCATTGAGACAAATGTGTCTCTTGTATTTGGACTATTCAAATAAAATAGACCTGACTTGACTTGACTCAGCCTATGTTTGGATTGTTCTTGCAGGCATGCACCCTCCAGGTCCTCCATTGGCACAACCTATTCTGCCCCGAGACAGGGGAACTGTGGATCGAGTAATTGAGTATCTGGTAGGGGATGGACCACAGAACAGGTGAATATTTTCCATAGTTATCATAGTTTTCAAGATTTTGTGTAAGTCCCCTCATTCTATCTTATCTCTCCTAGATATGCAATGATCTGCCAACAGTGCTTCTCTCATAATGGCATGGCTTTAAAAGAGGAGTTTGAATACCTTGGTAAGAACACAAGCCCTTTTTGTAAAGTCAAACTTTGAGTTAGATATAAAGCTGAGGGATATTGATTGATTGATAGATTGATTAAAAGTCATATCTCTATTTTCTTGCCGAAAGGCGATACTGAGTATATAGCAATATTCTTTCTGTGAGGTAATTGGGGTTTCCCGTAAAGCATTAAAGTATAGTAAATTCACTTTTTTCGAGCGGTAAACCCTTGAAAGATTAAACAAACTTTAAGTTATAAGTTTAAGCCACATGCGAAATGTCACACAGGCACTGTTTTATATAGAGGTTATTCTGCACCATATCAAAACATATGAATTATTGAACACAAAAAAAAATCTGTCTAATATTTGATCTAAAAATGCTCCTTCAATAAAAGCTGTTTTAGTGTCTGGATCAGAGCACTCGTATCTCAGTTGAATTTCCCCCATTAAAAATATCTAAAAAACAATTAATTAAATCCAGCCCCCCTTTCTAAACATCAATAACATATAAACAAATATATTTATAATATAAAATAATAATTAAGAAAACTTTTTATATTTGTAAATGTTTGTGTTAAAAAAGCCAAATTGTATTGACCATGATTGATTTATGAAAGCACTAAAAGGGTAAAACATCCAAGGGGGTGAATACAGTAAACCCTTGTTTTTCGCGGGGGTTACGTTCCAAAAAGAACCCGTGATAGGCAAAATCCGTGAAGTAGAAATCTTTATTTTTTTTACAATTAAATACTCAGAAAAAGAAGAGAAAGAACGAACAAACCATTTTACAGTCTCAACCATTTGTTTCACAAATAAAGTAAAATAAAAGTACTTTAGAAACGTTTCAACAAATAACTTCTGTAATGTACTGTCAAATAATAATTTTAATCATCAACGTGAACAGAAGGCTTCAAATTGCGGAGATTAGCACCGCCCACCGTGAACGGGAGAAAATTAAAAATGATTATGAAAAAAATACAAATTACCTGGTCTTGTTGCGGGCAGTTGCAACCCTTTTTGAATCCTTATTAAAACTTATTGCTGCTGTCTTCCTTATGTTTTTTTCTTCCTTCTTTATGGAACGAACGGAAGATTCATTAATTCCATAATGCCGACCTACAGCCGCATAGCTTTTACCTTCATTTAGCATGTCCAATAGTTTTACTTTATCACCGATAGACAGCATCTTCCGCTGCCTTTTGGTCCCTACCGCAGGTACTTTTGCCGGTCCAGAGCGTTTTGTCGACATTATGGGGTTTGATAAACTCGAAATTGCAAGAGAATTTGCACGTACGTAATGTCAATTTGGCAAGCTGTTTTACGTACGTGTACATATTAAACCGCAACGTTATTGGCGCACAGGTAGAGAAGAAGCGGAGTGACTTTTTAGCCAATCAGAATGCAGAACACAATGCACGATGCAAATCCGTGAAGTAGCGAAACCGTGAAAAGTAAACCGCGTTATAGCAAGGGATCACTGTATATAAAGAAAGTCTAAATCTATATGCAAAAAGTCTGAATATATATACAGAAACTGTGAATATATATACAAAAAGTATGAATATATGTACAGAAAGTCTGAATATATATGTACAAAAAGTCTAAATATGTATATAGAAAGTCTGAATATATACTGTATAAAGTCTGACTCTATATACAGAAAGTCTGAATATATATACAGAAAGTCTGAATATATATACAGAAAGTCTAAATATATATAAAGTCTGAATATTTCTTTATATATATTCAAACGTTTTGTATATAGATTCAGACTTTTTGTATATATATTCAATGTTGTATATATATATCCACGTAGTGAGGCGTAAAAAGTATTTTTAAAAATGCGTCACAAGCAGCTTCGATATAAACCTCTTTCTTTATTCACTATTCGCTGCTTCTCATATGAAAGCTATCAAACAAAATATCTTCAAATAAAAGTTAACATAAATCACTCTTTGCATTACTCTGGCTCTTTTCCTTTTTGGAAGACTTAAGTAATCGATCGTCAGCACGCTGGACAGCGTTATCAAGTAATAACATAAAAATAATATATTGCCAAACAAGTATTTACAACGGATTAAAACAATTTTTTTTTGTATTATCATTACGTTGCTCGGAATCCCTCACAACAGTGAGCTTAGATCTTTAACCATTTTATGACTGTAATCTGTTCTTATTCTCTTAAACATATTTATTACATTTTATATTACACAACATTCACTGTTTTCCTTTGTAACACTTGGCTTACAAATATAACCATGACATATGCAGGTGCTGTTTTATGGGGAACTCCTGTGCCGCCTGGTCGGTGGTAGCAGGCGTAGCTCCGCCCTGATTGGGGCACTGTGGTCAAAAAGGTTTAAATTTTTTGTTTATATATATATATATCTTTAGATTTTTTGTACATATATTCAAACTTTCTGTATATATTTTCAGACTTTCTGTATATATTTATTCACACTTTCTATATATATTTAGACGTTCTGTATATATATTCCGACTTTCTGTATATATATTCAAGGATTCATTTCCTGAACGGCATGTCATAATATACAGTATATATATATTTTTTTAATTCCGTGATGAACTCAACATATTCCCCATGCCGTAGGACTCGAATTGCAATAGTTGCATATTCGTAACATGGAATATTCATATTCCGGGAAGTTCTTCCCTGAGAAGGGGTCCACTGTATATCATTATATATTACAATATTAATATATTGCCCATGGTGCTTTCTTTTTCTTCTCTCTCCTTTCAGCATTCCGTTGTGCATATTGCTACTTCCTCAATCCTGCTAGAAGGACACGCCCACAAGCTCCGAGGCTTCCAGAATTCAGCTATGAGAGAGTACTCCGAGCAGAATTTCGCTCTACTGCACCGATCCCATGTGCACTCTCCTGTGGAGGTAAAGACGCCGTGCAGAATAGAGTAGTAGATATAAGACCTTTTCATTAAACATTTTCATTACTCAGCTTATTTGTGTCTCGCTACGCTATGTATCCTCGACCTTAGCATCAGCTTTTGGTTCACAACAAGAACATTTTGAAATGATACGTTTTCAACCTTCGCTTAAAATTTGTGATATATGAATGGTGCTCCAATGCGTCTGTCTCAGCAGTTACAAATGATATCAAAAGCTGTGTGTAGAAAAACAACAGCAGCGTAATATAACTCGCATCGTGTGGCCTCAGACTATTTTTCTTGGCGAGCGGAATATTTGTTGCACAGTTTAATGAACTAGTCAAACCGTATTTATTTATATTGAATTTTTCATACACAAGGAGCAGCTCAAAGTGCTTTACATAATAAAACCAATGGTACTTTTTTTTAGCTTGCTGTTAAAAATGAAGTTTTTTAATTAATTATTATAAATCTAACTTAATGAAGTATAAAAAAGGACATGTATGAAAAGTAAATATAAAAAGTACAAGGATTATTACCAACAGAATAGAAAGCAAAGCAAAAAAAAAGTACAAGGATTATTACCAACAGAGTAGAAAGCAAAGTGTTAAGCAAAGCAAAAGCATTGGTATTAGCAGTGCTATGATATTTAAATGTATATATATATTAAAAAGAAATAATAATTAATGCATTATTGACTGTTTCTAATAACTTAGTTTCCTTGTTAATACAAGAATAGAAGAAGGCCTGAAATGTCTTTTGTACTCTTTTTTATAAATTCTAAAAACCTTTTATGGGCAAAAATGTACACTATTTCAAAAAAAAAAAAATCCTTATATATCACTTTTATTTTCTTTAAGGAGCTTAGAACTTACTCAAAACTACTTTTAAAACATTCAGTCCTTTTTTTCATTCCATTTTTTTAACAACAGTACTTAAATGGAAGTTTATTTATTGGAAATGATTTATGACACAACTCAAAAAGGTACAGTGGACACCTGGAAACGAGGTTCCCGAAATACGAGGGAAGCCACAAGCTCTGATG
>NC_024318.1:16901554-16906646 GCF_000523025.1 Cynoglossus semilaevis | reverse complement strand
CTCTCGCTCTCTATATATATATATTCATCCATCCAATTAATTCGTTCCAGCCACCCAGAAATATATATATATATATATAAAAACCTAAAAACCAATTAATTCGTTCCAGCCACCCAGAAATATATATATATATATATAAAAACCTAAAAACCAATTAATTCGTTCCAGCCACCCAGAAATATATATATATATTAATATAACCAAATAATTTGTTAATTGGTTTTTAGGTTGTTTTTTTTAATGGGGAAAATTCATTAAAAAAAAAAGACTAGAAAATTCGATCGAGACATGAGTGCTGTTGTAGAACGGAGTAATGCAAAACTATTGTAATGTCAAAACTAACTTGTGTCTAAATTTTTGGACACATCAGATACTTTGACGACTACTGATTCCACATCACCATGTCATTAATTATACAGAATATGATCACTTTTTTTTTTGTATTTTGTAATTTATTTACATATTTCAAATAGTTGTCATACTAGTCAAATCATAAAGTAATTAGATAAGAAATCGTTTTTATCAGGGCTGACGTTGATAAACTGAAGCAAAAAACATTATGAAAGTTTTTGTGTGGACATTTATGACCAGGAAGGTGTACAGAAGCTATCTTATTTAAAATCTCGAACCCTGAACCTTCTTCTGCATGTAAGGCTATAATAATAATGATAACTGTTACACTATAAAACCATGTTAATGTTTTGGCTTTTAGGATATTGCTTTTTAACAAAGGGAAATAAAAATCCATGTTTTCAATCTTTAAAAAAAAAAAAACACTGCTTGTTTCCTTTGAATTACCACTTATTGTTTTTAGATCAAAAGCTTGTGTTGTAAATGCTCGTTTGGTTATAGATACTCTGTCTGTCTCCTGTCTAACTACTATTTGTTGTGCATTTATTCTTTCCATAGATGAAAAAGAAATTACAGACATGGGTTCTTCCAGAGAAGTAACTAGCAAGAGTGATTCAGAGCAAGAGGAAATTCAGAATCCGGAGGGGAACGGACACGTTCCAGAAGAGGAAGAAAAGCAAAGGAAACAAGATGATGCCTGTGAGACAGAGACACCACAGCCATAGCTGCACAATATCAAGCTGAAGCTCGGATATCTGTTTAAACAAGTATGACGACTACCGTAGTGTTGTCCCGGTAGGTTGCCCTTTATTTGATTGAAAGGCGTTTTAATTTTTTTGTCTGGCATGACTTGAAATGTTAGACTGGCGGCTACATACCGTAGATTCATAAGGTAAATTCCAAAGGCTGCTTATCCAAAAAGTATTCAGCAAATGTCGCTGTCGTGTACTGTACATGCTAGCAACCTAACTTAGTTTTATCACTTTGTGATTATTGTGTGCTATTAACTGGGCAGCTGGTATATGAGTTATTTTAGATCAAAACGTCTGTTTTTTATCTCAGACTGTCACTTTGTTATTCAATAGCTGTTTGAAGTTGAGCAGTGATATTTTAGGGGAACATACTTTTACCACTTTTATGCAAATTCACTTAGTAACATGCTTGGGTCTAAAACAGATCGTTCCTTACAGACCTGTTTAGCAGATTTGTCCTAAACTCTCATTTGTGTTAGTCTAGTGATGGTAATGAGCCACTGTGTGCCTCCTCCACCCTGAGGATGGGTTTATGTAACCATGGCAACACACTAGTAGAAAGAACAGCTACTTGTATTGCAGAGATTTGTGTAGTCTTTTGCGTTCAGGCCTAAGGTATGGTTTAACACCTCCTTTGATCCAATAGAGTCATGTTATGGTCATCGGGTTCGCATTATTCCACCAATCAGACCTGCTATCGTGTATGGTTTAGAGCAGGCGTGGGAACTCAAAAAAAAAAATGACATGTAAATAAAGGTCATAAATGCTAAAATGCTTTAAGCTTTTTCTATGCCATCTACTGGAGAAATGTGAACATTGCAGGGAAAAGGCAGAAGTATAATGTTCATAGAAATGAATAATATCATTCAGACAAGTTTGGCATGCCGGATTAAAAGTTGGACGTTGTAGATAAAGAAATAGATAAAGATTTTCACAAAGAATCAACAGGATGGACAGGATTATAATCAAGCAAATCAGATTGGACAGTTAAGGTGAAGCAGTTGGAGATAAATTTGAAAGCTGAGGTTTAGATGTTACAGCCGGAGAAGGTGACTTCTCAACTGTATTATTCATCTTATACACAGTACCGTTAGGTTATCTGAATCGATTGTTTAAAGCACCTTCTAAACTTAATTTAAAGTAAATAAGTAAGTAATTATGTGTCACTGCATCTCTGTAGTTTTTCTTTAAGTTGAAAATCTGAAGCCTAGCAGTTGAGCGTATATTTTCCACTGTCATACGATGATGCATGTGCCTTTTGATGCTATTGTATTTTATATTACAGCATAAGCTGCCAAATGTGAAGCATGTGTAAACACTGATAACCTAACTATTTGCCACTATCTCTTCAAATGCTTCTCTTTTTTGCTTTAGAAATCGTTATTCTGTTTTTAAAACATGATAAAAATATAACGTGGTGTTTTTTTTTATTTTTATTGTAACTATTTATTTGATGACCTTAAATTAAAAGCATTCATTTAAAATCCTAGGCTGTCAAGTTGCAGTTACAATTTCTGTTTAATTAGATCTATATTTGTATCTCTTAAATTAAAGCAAAACTCAAAGTGAGGGGTAGTTTCCTGTATTCTCCTTTATTTATGAGAAAAAAACCCACAAATACTGTACGAATGAAAGTTGTAGTAAGTAGTATATAGTGGCATATGCGCATGTAACCACTTTTATTGATGATTTTTTTTTTAGAGTCATAACGATGCGACACTTAGGATTTAAAAATGTCAAAAAATGTTATTTTCATAAGTGACACCAACACAATCGCAGCGCATGGCATGAAAATAAAAGACTATTTAAGGGGGGGACATGTGGAACTATGCAATAAGAGTTGGGATACTGTTCGTAATAAGTATTTTAATTTGATATCTGTATTTATTACTACAGAACAAGATCACTTTTGTGTAGGTTCAGATTAAATTAGCTGAATAAAGGAAAATTTTTTTTTTTTTTTACTAGACCTGCTATTACAGAAATCTGTGATGCTTTTTTTTATTAAAAAAAAAAATAGGACTTCATTCCACAAAGTTTTTTTGTACTGTTAATAGAGAAATTATTATTTGTGTTTATGCCACTGCTATAGGCTCACGCTTTTCTGGTGGGAAATATGGATCATTTGGTTTGACAAAAAAATAAAACGTAATGGAGATAAGATTAGACTTTATTCATCGCACACTTGGGAAATTCAGTTGTTACAGCAGCAGGATAGACATGTAGTACTAAAAGTAAAGTAACAGCAGGGTAGACATGGTATTTACATGGTGATATAAATATCAAACTTTAAAGTGACCTGCAGGGAAAAATAAAGTGAAGTGAGTATAAAAATACAAACAATTTGCAGTGTAACTATGTACAGGCTTGGTATATGTAAACAATATTGGTTGAAAGATTGTTATATGTTGAAAGACCAGAACAGTACTATAGTTGTGCATTAAACAGTCTGATGGCTGATGGGGGAAAGACATCCGAAAGTGTTTAGTTGCAGCAACGGATTTTAGCTTGGCTAAAATCCTCCTCTCTCCCACATCTTCCAGAGTCTCTAAGGGACAGTTTGCAACCAATCTGGCTCTCCTAACCAGCTTCTCCAGATGATTTTTCTCTGTAGAGGTTAAACCACTCCCCCAACGGATGATTGTGTAGAATAGTGCAGAAGTCACCACAGAGCCATAAAAGGTTCTGAGGAGTGTCCTACACACCTCAGTCTCCTCAGTAGGTGGAGACGACTTTGACCGTTCCTTTACAGGACACCAGTGTTTGTAGACCAGTCCAGTTTATTGTTCAAGTGAACACTCAGTTATTTGTGATCCTCGACCATCTCTGTCGTTGCCCTGAATGTTCACTGGTTCACAAAGTGGTGGGAGGCTCTCCTATGGAAATCAGTCACCGTCTCCTTGGTTTTACAAGGGTTTTAGTTATTATAAGTGGGTATGACAGTTTGGTGAAAAAGTTGTAATCATCAAGATTTGGGACGTAAACATTTACAAGAATGAATGGAAGAGAGAATAGCTGTCAAGCAACAATAACACAGATGTCGCAACAACGCCTGAAATGCGACATCTTTGTGTATAAGGATCGCAGTGCCTCTGGCCTTGACATTAAACCGTGAGTGGTACAGTTGGCCAACCTACCTTCTTTTAAGATAATTTACATAATCCATTTTTAGATGAGTTTCCTGTATAAATACGATGTCTGCCCGTAGGTGTTGAAGATCAGATATTATCTTTTGTCTGAGTGAGACAAGGGGAGGGGGTAAAAAAAAAAACAAAACAAGGTAAGCAAAAGGTAAACATAGAAAATGTAAGGCTGAAAAAAAACTCCCTCTGGCAAAAAGCACAAAGAACATGTGCTGCCTATACTTAAACTACTAACCACTACTAACTCCAGGGGGCGTTCTAACACCGGGGGGCGTTCTAGCAGGAAGTGCAAAAACAAGACAGACAGGGGAAGTCAGTGCAAAGAAGAACACGCTAGTTTTTATTTAGCACGACAGTGAATTATTTTCATCATGGAAAGCACACGAAGAAGTTCGTATGACGCAGCTTTTAAGTTAAGGGCCATCGATCTGGCTAGCCAGGGAGGAAATAGGGCTACTGCACGTAAGCTTGGCGTTAATGAATCCATGGTGAGACGTTGGAGACGGCAGCGGGAAGAAGAGAGCAGCGCACCTTTACCTCGGGATGACAGTGACACGGAGAGAGACTAAAACGGTATGTGACGAAGTTTTTCTGAGGCTGTTCAACTCCGACACTGAAGAAGACGACTTCAGCGGTTTCAGTGCGCAGGAGGAAGATGAATTAAGCTATCAATTACTTTTCTGTTTTGTTCGACCGGCACTTTTACTGCCGTGTTACAGGCACTGTTCGGAAACAATCAGTTCAGGTATATAAATAAGCATTTACGGTACAAAATCTTTCTGTGTTCTTGTGTATCCGGTAAATATGTTACTCACTTATATGTGTAAATTTATATGTTTTTTTTTT
>NC_024318.1:16889449-16901067 GCF_000523025.1 Cynoglossus semilaevis | reverse complement strand
ATGGATGGATGGATGGAAATGCTGACTTTTTCGCGCTTCCTTTTAAATATTTGAAACTTAGGTAAATCTAAATAAAATAGGGAGGTATTTACCTTTGAGGGTTCGAGTAATCAAAGTCAAAAAACCCAATTCTTCCATCCGAAGTTTTAACTACTCAGCGGCATGTCCATGTAACGGTTCAGCTGCATCGGCAGGGCGATGTTTTGCCACAGAGTGGCTCACCTGCTCTGGAGAATGGAAGACATGCTTCTGTCCGTCCGCATCAGTAACCTGTAACTTGGCAGGGAAGTCCGGCACTCTTAAGCTGTGATCTCACTGGAGAAAAAGCACTGGTGTAGGTTCATCCGCCTTTTCTTCTCGGTGAATTCACAAATTGGTGACTCAATTATCTTAATGCCCTTCCAACAACTTGAAGCGATGTTCGACATCGCTCGACAACAAGCTTATATACAACCGAGACATTTTATATCCGCCCAGGTCACATCCTTCCTTACTGACACTACTGGTAATGAAGTAGAGAATTTTATTAAGGAGCATAACCATGGAAACCACTTCATATCATCTTTCTATTCACTTCCCCATAATGGGACGCTTAGCTCCTTTGGGGTTTATGTGCTACCAGATATCTCTCATAAATGGGAAAAGGATCTTGAGCACTGAGTATATATAGAGGATAATTGGTAGAGCTTATTACGTTTGATGAAATTTACATTCACATGTAACAGATTACACGCAATAAATGCAATATAAAATAATTCACAGACTCCTGTAATTCTACATGAAATGAACCACTCTTTCTCAGAGTCAGAGAGAGGAACATATTTCCACTGCTTTTGGGAATGCAAAAAGATCTCTACATATTGAAACCATATTTCTTCGGCAATCAGTGGGATTTTCAAATTAAAAATTAAGAAGAAAGATCCAGGAGTTCTTCCTTCTTGGCCTTCCATTACTTTTAGGGAACTAAATATTCCTGCTACCCACTCTAACCTTCTGGAGAAACTACTCTTGATAGCCTGAAAATGCGTGTTGCACAAGTGGATTAGAGAATAGCTACCAACATTTGGTGCAAGGAGGTTTTCAATACTCTACCCCGTGAAAGGCTGTGTGCAGTTGTGAAGGAGAAAGAGGAGTATTTCTCAAAGATTTGGTCTCCCTTTCTAAATTATTTACCTAAACAATTGAGAGATTTGCTTTTAAAAGGAGATCGCGTTTCAAAACCCTCTACTGTATTCAGGGATTCAACATTATCACAGCAGTTCAGTTTTTGTCTTTGGTACTCCGATTTGGGCTGCACACACATTTGTTGCACATTTCTGAGTTTTATTGTTACTACTGCTCTCTCTGTTTATTTATTTTATATTTATTTACATGGGATTGCTGTATAGTTTTGGTTTCTATGCTGTTAATTTACTTGTAAAAATTCAATAAAAAGACAGCAACAAACAATCACATGAAACTACGGAAGCGTATTGCTGCCACACTTGAGAAAAAAAAATTGGCTCAGTTTCACATAATTACGTGATAAGTTTCATGTTATTACGTGATAAGTTTTACGTTATTACGTGATAGGTTTTACGTTATTACGTGAAACTTAGCAATACAATACAGATCTGCTTGAAGGGCCGGTTGTAAATGGAAGACAGTATAGATCGGGGGTCATCAACCCTCGGTCCGCAGAACAGTACCATTCCATAGGTCATTTGGTACCGGGTGGGACACAGACTAATACATGTTTCTGCAATTGATTATTATTTATTCAACCTACAGATATCGTCGTCCATTGCTGTGTAATGAAAAAGGTTATTTTGGTACCGGGTTGCAGTGGGACACAGACTACACATATGATATAGACGGTACATATATCTTAGATTTCCCAAATGTACGTACTGTACATGGTTTTTATGTATTACCCTGTATGTATGTATGTCTTTTCGTTTATTTAAATACTGCTTTTCCTTTGTATGCTAGAAAAATGAAAATATTGAAAATGAAAACATTTTTAATGCTTAAAGATTGGATTCAAAAATCTGTGATGTACTGAGGGAGCGAAAGTAGAACCGCCCATTTTGACATAATGCTCCTCATGACAACAGGATATAATTAATAATTACATGCATAATTATTTGTGTTTTTTTTTTCACTTGAGTAAAAGGCCACCCAGTTCCTCTTCCCTATGTCCTTCTCAATACTTATTGTACAGCTTTGTGAGAAGGCTTCTGTACTAATAAGTAGACAAGACTACAGACAATTGGAAAAAAAGGCTCTTATGAACTGAACCCTGACCTGGCTCTACTTCTTAAAATATTCACAAATTGTCATTAAGATATCTCTCCAATGTACTGCTTTTTTTCATCTTTGCTTTTTTTCAATGTTTTCTTCTTCTTCCCTTTTTCTGTAATGTACGGTAATATAAATGAGTTTATTAAAATGAAGTAAAAAAAATAAAAAATAAAAAAAACCCATTGCACAACCTAAACAAATTTATTTCAATTTAGATTCACAGCAGTGACTAATGATGTTTTATTTTTACTGCATATTTAAAATGTTTAAAATCACATCATCATTTACCTTGTTGCATGGATGTATATTTAAGATATGCATTATAGTATATTATGTTTAGGAAACAAAGAACTACAACCGCAATTAAAAAAAAAAATCGAAACACAGAAACCTCCAGAAAAGAAATAATCTTGCCTTAACTTCAAGAAAAAAAAAACCTTAAAGAGGAGTTAACATTATTGGTAATTATTTTATCAGAGTGATGTCACACTAAAACTGTAAAACAACAACAACAACAACACAAAAACAACACAAGTTTCTAAAGTACTAAAGAAATTCTTCAAGTATGACCCTTGTCGACAATAATACTTAATACTTGGGTTGGGACCATAATACTTGGGGCTAATTTAACCCTTGTGTTGTCCTTTGGGTCACGGTGACCCTAGGTGTGTGTATATGTGTGTGCATGCTCCTGTACTACACAGCTTGTGCGAACACATTTGAGAGAGATGACGAAAGAACTCACAAATGTGTTTGTAGCTGCGAGACACACAATTTTCCAACACAACCTGAAGCGCAGGCGTTCTCTTTTGTATTCCATAATTGTCTAGGAAAAGAAAAGGGCATAGGAGACCATGTGACCTACCTTACTCTATCATGATACACAACATATTTCCAAGACACAGGGTCACTAAAGCATGTTGAGCTCAATAAGCCTTCCAGCAAAGACAGCTAGTGTCCCAACAATGCACACCGCCATGAAGACGCAGAGAAGAATGTGGTCCAGCACCATAGCAACAAACTTCCACTCCTCTGCTGCCTGAAATGAGAACATGTGGGAAAAGGAAATCACATTCGAGAACATTTGTCTTGGTCTATTAGCAGGTGTATTATATATATTATAATACTGACGTAAAGGTGCATAATTTTAATTGTAATAATGAAATCATCTTTATTATTGTATAAAAGACTAGCTCCTGGTTGTTGTAGCCCAGGCTATGCGCTTTGGATATACCGTGATACAACATCAAAATTAGTGCTGGATTGTTCATTTAAACGTTGCAAAACCTTTGAGAATTTGCACTTAATTTGACATTTAAGTGATAAAAGAATATTATGAGGGTATTAAATATGGAGGGAGCGGACCATGGTGTACATCAAGTCCTGTGATAAACTTGAGAATTATCCAAGGTGTACTTCACATATTCACTACTTCATCACCCCAGCCACCCAGAAAAGTATTAAGCGGTAGAAAATACAAAAAAAAAAAAAAAAAAAAAATTCAAACCCCTTCATTGTTCCATCAGCAAATTAGCTATAGGAATCAGCTGTTAGTGGCTATATACTTCATACAGATGTCATACTGTGTTGGTGTTTTACATTGTTTGATTCCTCATCTGATTTCATGGTCTCAGCGATGTACTTCACCCCTTCAATGGCACTGCGTACATCTGGGTTTTTAACGATGGGGGACTGGAAGGTGACACTGGTGGGTGTGGGGTTTCCTGCAGAGCAAAAACCAAAGACAGAAGTTGTAGGAGCATGTTGGGGGTCAGGGTCCGCAAAGAAACAATTCGGTGTTCTTAAAACGAGACAAGACGAGTTGAGACTTCGTCGCAGCGGTAGTGTTGAAACATGGTCAATCGACAAAGTTTAAAAGTTTAACACTGTGAGAGAACTTTTTGAGAACAGAAAACAGCCACAAAGGTCCCAAAAGACTTTAAAGTGGCAACTAAGTTGGATAGTAATAAGAACAAACACAAAAACAAAGTCTAATGGCTGATGGGAAAAAAGACCTTAGAGAAACCTGCAATGCAGCTGAAGCGGCTGCAGCAAAAGCTATTCAATACGACACAAAATATTATAGTAATTTCATAATTTGACTTATCAAAATACGCGCTTGCTTTTTGCTGTTATCTTACCTGAAATGTCAGAGATGTCCATGTCAGTGGGAAACAAGGTCTTCTGCCGAATCTCCTGGCTCGGTCGCTTCATAGTTGAGAAGAACATCATGTTGGGAATGGTTTCGATGAAGACCTGTGACAAGTTAGACGCATCTTTTGATGAACTTCTAGTCTTTCCTTCTAGCCATTTTAGAAACAACGGGATCAAATCTTAGACTCAACCTTGCGGATCCAGGCCGGCATGGTGTGCGTGCTGGGTGAGCGGTGGTGTGTGTTGATGACAATGACCGTGATAATGATTGACGCAATGACAAACACCATGGTGAAGAGCATGTATTTCCCTATGAGTGGAACGGCACTGGATGTAGAGGGTATGAGCTCCACGATGACCAACAGAAAGACGGTCAAAGACAGCAAGACAGAAATAGAGAGAGTCATCTTTTCACCTGAAGAGAAAAAAACCCAAACACAAATCTTACGGTTATAGATCTTAAGGTTTTGCTTATAGTTCGATATTGAGGATCTGTGTCATATACCAGAGGTTCCCAAAGTGTGAGTGTGGGGTGGGGGGGCATGCTGTGCCATTGCAAGGGGGGGCACGGAAGGAATTAATGAATAAAACAAAACAGTTACAGTGGAACCTCAAGATACGACATACGCGTATTTTAAGTACGCGCAAGCCTTCGAGCACATTTTTGCTTCAAGATACGAGTAAAGATTTGAGAGACAAGCACGCTTACAGACACTGACGCTAAGTTGCACCTGGAGCAGCCTCACTCGTTCACTTTTTTTTGACGTGTTCGGCGACTTCCGTAAGCTTCCTTTCCGTACGTATCTATGTGATTTTCTCTCTATTTTGCGCATTATTCTTCATAATAGTGATGAGTCCTAAGAAAGTGAGCGGTAAGGATGATAGTGAGTCAATAAATATGAACGTGGTGCCAGCGTGTGATCTATCATGCATGTGCGATCACAGAACATCCACGATCTGTACATCACGAAGTAAAAAAAAAAACAAAACAAAAAAAAAACGTAAGTTAAGTTAATTCTAAGTTTATGTAAGTTACGTAGTATACGTGTAAGGTACGGTGAGGAATCAAGTGTCTACGTATGGGCCAACTCCACCCGCCCCCTCCGCACATGCCGTCATTAGCTGCTACTGTATCATCTGTCTTGAAGGTAAGCACTCATAATTAAAACCACATATTATTTTATATCACAGGAATCCTTATATACCATAATTTTTCTCTATAGCAATTAAAAACATGTTTTTTCCGTTGTTATTAGCACTAATAATGAAAGAGTTTTTTTAGAGGGGTGGAACGGATTACTAATTTTTCTGTTATTTCTTATGGGAAAAATGACTCGGAGATACGAGCACCTCGAGTTATGAGCTCGGTCCTGGAACGGATTATGCTTGTATCTGGAGGTTCCACTGTATATTTAAAATGTGTGACATAAATCTGAAAACAAAATGGCGAGGGTGGCATGAAAATGTTCTTATGAACCAAACGGGTTCTGCAGAGACAGTTTGGGAACCACTGTTATATACTATATTGTGTTGTGTTCAATAAATATATACCAGAGTCAGTAGGAAGGTAGAAGACCAGCCCTGTGAGAAAAGAGAAGAGCATGCAGGGAATGATGACATTAACAATGAAATAAAGAGGCAAGCGCAACATCAGAAAGTGGTAGGTGATGTCCAGGTATGGTGTGTCAGGACAGCAGGTGTAGTACACCCAATGTTTCCAGCTTCTGTAGTCCTTTAATACCCACTCTCCTGACTCCATGAAGTTACTGAGATCTGGTCGATCATTGTCCTGAATGAAAAAGCAAAATAGATCATGTATTACAACAAAAGTAGGCATTCATTTCAGTACACTGTTCATCCTTAATCGTCATCACTGAATAACGTTGAGAATTTTCCTATGTCAAGGTTTTCACTCATTGTGGTTGTCTCTTCTCCAAGTGTGCCGTCTTGAATTTGTAAACAGTTATTTAGGTTTTTTGTTTTTATCATATTTGGTGTTCCAGTTTGATTCTCGATTACACAAAAGCTGCATTGTACTTTCCACTGGACTGGACGTTCTGTCACCCCCTGATCAGTGATCAGGGGATGTAAGAGAATGATATGGCTAAAGCATTGGTCCATGTACACACCAGCTAGTCTCTCCTAATGTTCTCTGAAGAATGTGATACTTACAGAAATGAATAGACTTGGTTGACTTTGTATCTGGTTTACCTCTCTTAGAAGGAAAGTTAGCCAGTTAGCCAAAATATTGTTTACGATTTCCCAAGGCTTATTGTTACCGTCCAGACCAGACTGACCGGTACTATGTGATGAAAGGCAGTCCTCTTTGTTTAACACCGCTTGACTGCTTTGATCTGCTCTGCACTAGACGAAGTACCCATTGGATTCAATGAAATAGCTACATTATTAGTAAATAAATTACACTCACTGGGTTGATGACAACGAGTAGTCCATCGTATGACCAGGTTCCTAGCTTCATGCTACAGTTCTGCAGGTCAAATGGGAAGTGCAGGACAATGATCTCACAGTAACTCTTAAAGATAGCAGGAGGGTTCCATGTTATCATGCCAGTGTATTCAAGAAGGACTTTGGTTTCATGGATAATGGCAAAGTCACCATCAGCACTGTTGAGGAGAAGAAGACCCAAGAAAATTAGTATACTTCGGTATGCTTAGAAATGTTGAAAAATGTGGAAAATATTTTGACTGTGTAGTGCAGGGATGTCAAAACCATTTTTTACCAGGGGGGGGTGGCAATTAAGCAATACAGTTTCCCTTGGAGGGTCGGTTGTAACTGTTAGACTTTATCACTGTAATTACTACTAATAACTACTACTAATATCGACGTATTAATACATTTTCTTTTCGGCAATTATTTGTTGAAGTTACAAATTGCACTGTGTAATAAAAGAATTTAAGTTAAGAAACTCAGCAGCCTGGACTTTATAATAAGGCAAAAGTTCCCACCGGCCACACAAAATGACTTGGTGTCAAGGACTGTGAGGCCTTGAGTTTGATACATATGGTGTAAAATGAATACTATTTAGGGCCGGTTTTAAATGGAACACTGTATAGATCAGAAGTCCCCAACCCCCGGTTCGCGGACTAGTACCAGTTCAAAGGTCCTTTGGTACCAGCCCGCAGTGGGACACAGTGAAAAAAATGAAAAAAATTCTAATTTGCTTCATTAAAAAAAAAAAGATTTATTTGACGATAATCTGGCAATATTTTAAAATAAAAGTCATTCAGACTTTGATACAAACAGAATAGAGTCTGGTATAGATGTAGCTCCTCCATAACAGACTAAAATGATTTATTCAAGCTACAAATATTGTTCATTGCTGTGTAATAAAAAAAAACTTTTAATTTCATAGGTTGATAAACTCTGCTGCATGGACTTCATTAAATGCTTATTAAGCCCCCGCGGGCCACACAAAATGGCTTGGCGGGCCGCATTTGGCCCCCGGGCCTTGAGTTTGACACCTATGATTTAGGGTGTTAAGAAAATGTGTTTACTTGTTATAGAGCACCAGATCAGGTTTCCATATGTCTGTTGAAGGTACTCGAATTTTTTTGATGCCTCCATAATCATCTGGGTTCCATCTCAAGTTCACATCAGTCCATTGCTGGAAAAAAGTCAGGTACACTCATAATTAGAATTTTATAAATATGGTTAGTAATGCTGTAGTGCTGTACACAATACTTATTATTTGAGTATTGTTTTGTTGGAGGTAACTGGAGCCATGTAAGCAAATGTAATCTAACATCTGGTAACCTGAATAACCACATTTTTAATTTTTAAAATTTTTTTTTTGTTTATTTAATGTGTATTTGTACAATTTAGGTTTAAGTCTAAACTTAAGTTTGTATATTGCTTTCATTACACATATCATTTTAATGAAAACTAAAAAAAAAAGCCAGTTAAGAAAAAAATCACCTTAATGAAAAATGTTCACATGGTTGTAAAAATATAAAGAATTTTTATTCCATCATTTTACAACATTTGATGTTACCTGTCTGAGACGGACATTGCTGGTCACAATCTGGTTGACCTCATCCTGCAGGGGGCAAAATATATTTTAGGAAATTACATTAGCTCACTATACTTCCAAACATACATAATTCGCACAAATACAATTCCACCTACCTTCACAATTGTAAATTCTGTGTTTATAGACGTGACAATGAGTTCAAAGATACAATTCAAAAGGTTGATTTTAAAAGCAGAAATGTATGAGCAATGACCATATCTGGCATGCTGGTGGTGTCAAGGCAGTGCTTCTCAAATAGTGGGCCGCCAAAACCATATCTAATCCACTGACTTACCACGCTGATGAGCTGTATTAGCTGAAGACCCACTGTGACGACAACAGCATCACTGAAGTGGTTAACAGGACGAACCACCTTATTGTATCCGGTAAATATTGTTTTAACCAGTTTAGTTTCGTCTTCGGAGCAGATAGCTGGACCTATGGCCAAAAAAACATTTACAATTATGTGTTATTTTTCACATTAATGTCCATTGTAGCAGTTTTTAGTCCAGCAGTTAGTGTACTCCTGCAGCCCTGGAGTGTTACTCACAGAACGTTTTCTATAAATAGGGGCTTGTACGTAGGTAGTAATAAGAAAAACAGAAAGATGGACATCTTGATCATGAGGTGAGGGTCGGATGCTGCCCTAACCATGTGTGATCAACAGTGATGGTCAAGTTATTCGGAAATAATAATTAGTTATTGATTACTGATTACTTCTCCAAGAGTGCAATCCAGTAACCCATCCATCCGTCCATCCATCCATTTTCATCCGCTTATCCGTTACCGGGTCGCGGGGGCAGCAGTCGCCACCCAAATCACATTGCACCGTACCAACCCCAGAGTCATTGCCTCTGGGCCAAAGCGCCACACCAATCCAGTAACTTAAAAAAAAGTAATTAGTTACTTTAATAATTATTACTTTAATAATAATAATCATATTATTAATAATTATTAATAATCTTCCGAATTGAAGAAGCCTCTTAGATGAGAGGTTAAACGTCTTCAAAAAACGTAACTCCTTGGAAGACAAGTAGTAGACAAGGACTGGTAAAGGTGGAAAGATGGCAGACGTGATGTAGAGTCTCATTTGACTAGTGGTATGGCAGGGGGAAATTTTCAAGGAAGCCAAGCCTCCTCACAGACAACAGAGTGCAGCACCATGTTTTCAATGCTCTTTCACCAGGAAACATTTAGAGGGGCACTGTTTCACGCATCATAAAATGCTCTCTCGCTCACATAGAGAAAAAGAAGGAGATGATTTTTGAAGTTAAAAGGTAAAAGATGAAGGCATGCTTCTGAATGTTTTCTGCGCACCACAAGTTGGATGTCAGTTAAAAAAGCAAGAGAATTTTTGGAGCAAGGTAGAAGCAGTGGTAAAAGATGTGTCCAGAGGGGAAATAGTAGTGGTTGGTGGTGGGACTTAAATGGACATGTAAGTGAAAGGGAACAGAGGAGATGAGGTAGAAAGGTGAAAGACAGTAATGAAGGACAGAAATAGCTGTTGTCAAATCCTAATTTAAGAAGAGACATAAGATGACATACAAGAGTGGAGGTAAGCATACGTGGTGGCGCTTTGGCCCAGAGGAAACATCTCTGCCATTGGTGTGGAACCCCAGGGTTCACCTCCTGGGCAACATCGAATCCCGGTTAGGGCGGTTAATACCTTTCAGTGGACTCACCACCCGCAGGAAGGTTTGGGGGGTTGGTATGAAGATTGCCGAGATTGGATCAGCGGACAAAAATGGATGGATGGATGAAATTATACGTGGTGAAGGTGGATGAGTTTAAATACCTAGGGTCAATCGCCATTGACCCTACCTAGGGTAATGGTAACGAGGTAAAGAGAAATGGTACAGGCAGTGTGGAATGTATGTGTCAGGAGTGATTTGCAACAGAATAATAGCAGCAAAGTTGAAAGGGGTGGCGCTTTGGCCCAGAGGCAAGGTCTCTGTCATTGGTGTGGAACCCCAGGATTCACCTCCTGGGCAAGTTCGAATCCCGGTTAGGGCGGTTAATACCTTTCAGTGGACTCACCACCCGCAGGAAGGTTTGGGGGGTTGGTATGAAGATTGCCGAGATTGGATCCGCGGACAAAAATGGATGGATGGATGGAAGCTGAAAGGGAAGCGTTAGAAGACAGTACTAACCCCTGCTTTGATGTGTTCCCGACTATAAGACGCTACATGCTTTGAACCCTGCGGCTTAAAGAATGATGCAGCTAACATACCGCATAAAAGTCATTGATCGCTAGATCAATAACTTTTCCGGTAGGCTACGGTGTGTTATACTAGCAGTGTATGTCTGTTTTTGAATGACTGTGTGTGGGGTGTGCACGAGGGAGAACAGTAGCAAAAGTTGAGAAAAGCAGTTTGCTAAGAAATCAACTTCAGCAAACCGAGCAGATAGCCTACTAAAATAACCCAAAAGAAATTGGTAGCCAGAGTTGGTCACACAAAAAAAAACCTGTTTCCCTATGTTTATGTTCCCTATTAAGTTACATAATTTGATTTCTTATTAATTTTGCAAAATAACATCAATCAACATCTACTTCTCAACTGTTATTTATTTAGTAGATTTTTTTTTCTACTGTCTTTGGCTTCCTGCTGTCCCCTGTTGTGCTGACTTCATGCTTTGATCTGGCCTCATACAAAAATAGAAAGGGGGTCAAGTCACATGAACCACTTGGAGCTGTCAATTATTGCCAACTACTGACCCAACATAAAACTTACGACTCCTTGTAGTTTTGCCGTATCACTTTAACAGCTTCTCCTTCACACGAGAATGTCCATGCTTGCACTCACTCACCCACACGTGCAATCAGCATTCATGAAATATGAAGTCATATGATCCATTAGAATGTCCAATCTATCAAACTGCAAAATATATTCATTTAGAAGTGTAATTGCAAGTATATTCCTATTTCTTTGGCGTGCTCATTCAAAGCCTGGGGTTTTCAGACAACAATTTACCTTTTCTACTTACAAGTAACAAGTAACACAAGTAACACTAAGTAACACTTTAAAATAAAAGAGGACTACATTCCGTAGAGCAGCATAGGCTGAGTTCTTGTAAGACTGCTCACTACTTAATTGTGTGTACTGACTGAAGATTTGTCGTTGAACAAAGTTCTAGCTTTAATATAAGCCCA
>NC_024318.1:16883865-16888274 GCF_000523025.1 Cynoglossus semilaevis | reverse complement strand
TATGTGTGGAGAAAACCAGGCACTGCTCATCACCTGTCCAATACAGGACGACTGGTTGTAATTGAAGGAAAGATGAATGCGGCCAAGTACAGAGATATCCTGGAAGAAAACCTCTTCCAGAGTGCTCAGGACCTCAGACTGGGCCAAAGGTTCACCTTTCAACAAGACAATGACCCTAAACACACAGCTAAAATTACCAAGGAGTGGCTTCACAACAACTCCGTGACCATTCTTGAATGGCCCAACCAGAGCCCTGACCTAAACCCAATTGAGCATCTCTGGAGAGACCTGAAAATGGCTGTCCACCAACGTTCACCATCCAACCTGACAGAACTGGAGAGGATCTACAAGGAAGAATGGCAGATAATCCCCAAACCTAGGTGTGAAAAACTTGTTGCATCATTCCCAAGAAGACTCATTGTTGTTTTAGCTCAAAAGGGTGCTGCTACTAAATACTGAGCAAGGGTCTGAATACTTATGACCATGTGATATTTCGGTTTTTCTTTTTTAATAAATCTGCAAAAATATCAACAATTCTGTTTTTCTGTCAATATGGGGTGCTGTGTGTACATTAATGAGGAAATAAAAGGAAAATGATTTTAGCAGTGGCGCTTTGGCCCAGAGGCAATGTCTCTGTCATTGGTGTGGAACCCCAGGGTTCACCTCCTGGGCAAGTTTGAATCCTGTTTAGGGTGGTTAATACCTTTTAGTGGACTCACCACCCGCAGGAAGGTTCAGAGGGGTTGGTACGGTGCAGTGTGATTTGGGTGGACACTGCTGCCCCCCGACCCGGTAACGGATAAGCTGATGAAAATGGATGGATGGATGGACGATTTTAGCAAATGGCTGCAATATAGCAAAGAGTGAAAAATTTAAGGGAGTCTGAATACTCTCCATAACCACTGTAGATAAAATCAGTTGTCCACATGGCATTTTCATTTTCTTCTTCAAGACTACTCATTCTGTAACTTAATCAAAATGAAAAAGAAAAGGAAATTTGCCCCCAGCAATTAAGTAAAATTCATTTTGAACGTGCTGGTAACACAAGAACAACAGCAGCCCCGCACTGTGTCATTAACCTACATTAATGAAATGCTCACTGTATATATACATATGTCACACATGACATGCGGGTATCTTAGATTTCCCAACCCAAATATCATTTTTCCGTATGTATTGCACATGTTTTTTTTTTGCATTACCCTGTAGGTATGTGTTGCAAAATGTCTTTTTGTTTATTTATGTACTGTTTTTCTCGTTTTAGGCTAGAACATTTACTTTTTTATACAAAAAGATGAAAATATTTGAAATTAAATTTTTTACCATAAAATATCACGAAATATTAAAAAAACCTGCGATGTACTGAGGGAGCAAAAGGAGAATCGTGATATAGAGAGGGAACACTGTATTGTCTTAGGGCAGTACTTTTCAAATAGTGGGTTGGGGGGAGGGGTGCGGTGAGGTGCCGGGGTGGCATCCAGTGTAATACTAGATGTCAGTATTATCTATTCTAATAACACAGTTATTAGATTATATATTATATATAATAAATATAAATATAAATATAAATATACAGTATATTATATATATAATTAGTTATTAATTAAATCTATTCTAGACAGAAGTGTACTACTTCTATAATGCTTGAACGATAACAAGCCTCCAGTCACTAGGTGGCAGCAACTCATACATTGGTTAGTACAGATAAAAATATACATGTTTTCAGGTTTAGGTTGTTAATAGAATTTCAATTTGCGGTTTTGGGGGGTGGCGCGTGAAAACATTTGTGTCCCCAAGCGGGGGGCATGACAGAAAATAATGAAGAACCACTGTCTTATGGGTAACAAAATCCAAAATAACATTTAAAACAGAAGAGAAAGTGTCGTCTTTATAAAAAGCATTTATTTCAAAGGTTTTTGTTGCTTCAGAAATTGAAGCACAGTAGAGCAACAATACAATTTTTAAAAAATATAACTGTGATGCTGTCACATTTTTTTTTAATTTTATCTCAAAATGTTAATAATCCGTGTATACTAAAATAACTTTTAAATTGTACAAATTGGTATCACAAAACTCGAAAGAGAATAAAAAGGAGGTCCCATCTCGTTGCAACAAACAGACAGGTATTTTTTTTTATTTTAAATAAGGAGAAAGACAAATGGACAAAATAATAATAATACTGATAAAAAAGAAGAAACGGGAAAATTGTCTCATCCACATAAGCAATAAACCAAGATCAGACTTAAAGTTTGGCAGTACACGTCTCAGAGCAGTCTAAGCATGACTCAATCATACCATGTATGCTCAGTTTAGACAACTTGGAATCTGAGCTGCTACAACTAAATACATGTGTGCATATACTGTACAAGAATTTTTTCCCATGTACCTGCATCCGAAAATAAGTCAGAATCATAATTACATTAAAAATAACAATTGCAAGTATAACCAATGAAATAATAATAACACTTAAAAATGAGCAAGAACAATTGTGCTCAAGCAGCACATTTTTGTTCCGACCCCTGTACATTTGAGCAAGCACAATGCTATTTCCCCATTGTTGAGATTTTTTGTTAAAGACCCAATGTAGTTAGGGTTGTGAAAAAAAAAACAAAAAAACAAAAACAAAACACATTTTAGGAGTGTACAGAAGTACACGTTGGATCCCAAAAGTGATTTACCAGAGGCCTACACATTGCTCCGTACATAGATAAAACAGATAATAATTTGCTTTGTAGATATACTTTAGAGATTTTTAAAAAAGCATGGAAAAATGTATTGCATTGCAAAAGTATCTATTTAGATTAAGGCGGTTTATAGAGCTCATCGCTTTTCACTCAACAGGATTATTAATGGTCCACTGAAATAAAAATGAGATCATTTGTTGGTGGACTGATAATCAAATGATTGTTGCAGGGAAGAGTGGAAAACGGATGTAAAGAATAAAACGCTGGTGTGTTGTTTAAGGCCACTATAATTTGAATATGCTGTAATATGCATCTTTAAAGAATTGACAACCCAGAGTCTATCATAAACCACAGAACCAGTTAAAGGCTACACACAACAAATTTAAGAAAAAAAGCAGTATGAGCCTTTTTACACACATTTCTCAATTGTAAATTTAAACTAAACAACATGTATTCCAACTATTATTTCTTTTTTGATTGCCTCCTTCTTGTGTAGAAAAAAAGCTACAAAGTTATCTATCCATCCTACTCTGAACTCCTATGGATAACAACACTTTCTTTCTCAGGAACCCAGATGAACTGATTAGTAGCCATCTCGCATGACTACCTTATGATTCAAATACATTTTGCTATTTTGCTTGTATTTTTCCTCGATAAAACAAGTTACCAAACCCTACTTTCCTAAAATTGATAGAAATCAAAAGAAGCAAAAATTAAGTGAAAAGGTCAATGAGGGGTAAAGGGAGAGCCAATTAGGGTTCAATAATTCTTTTTTTTTTTTTGTTTATTAATAAACTGTACTAGATTAATAAGTTAATACAATGAATGGAAGAGCTGTAAAAAAGCCATGGCCAAATTAGCTTGAACTGGTCAGTTGATGGTAACAGCTGAGAACTGGGAATCGGTGAATCAAAAATCAGGAGGGCCATCCACTTAGTAAGACAACTGTTATAAGTCATTACCATCCTCATTAGAAGAGAAGTCTTTTGTCCCGTACAGATCCGCCAGCTTCTTAAACCGTGGGCCCCAACTTTGCAGATAGTCGTAATCCAAATCAGACTCTGTTGTGACAGATTCCAGGGAACTCAATGAACCGGCCAATGATCCTTTTCCTTCATATCCATAGATCTGAATAGAGTCATAAGGAGGCGCAGTTGGGTCACTATCCGCCTCAGCAATTCGAGTCTTGATGAAGTCATCCACATCCACGCTGTTCGCTGCAGGGCGGTCAATACCGGGTCTAATGGAATACTGAAGCTCTGGTATGATATCCTTTCTTGGCAGGAAACCATTGGCACTATCTGGATTCTGGAAACAATAGAAAGGATAGCAAAGTGCTTCAAATACTTATATATTTATTTGCCTGGGTGATTAGTTATATAAATATTTTTAACAATTATATTCTGTCATATATTTATACAATATATTACATAAAAGCCTTCTGACAGTTTAACCATCCCATTGTCCTTCGCATTTTGTATACACCGAGCATCCTTGCAAAAGGTTTGTATCTTTAGGGTTGTGAAAAAAGTGAGGAAAAATTGGCACAAGCCGTGCAGTTGGCACAAGCCGTGCAGTACACACAAAGGCATATTATCAGCATAGGTGGAGTTTGCGGAGGAGCAGGAGGGGCACTGCCTCCCCATTGGCTGAAATATGTCACGACATTGAGTCTAGACAGATAGCTAGACAGACAGACAAGATAGAGAGAGAGAGAGAGAGAGA
>NC_024318.1:16879998-16883416 GCF_000523025.1 Cynoglossus semilaevis | reverse complement strand
TATATATATATATATATATATATATATATATATATATATATATATATATATATATATATATATATATATATATATATATATATATATATATATATATATATATATATATATATACATATAGTGCATATATGTGGATGTGGGCATGTGTATGTGTATATATATATATTCATATATATAATTATATATATATAATATGCATATCTAAATATGCATACTCATGTTCAGACATACAGTACATTAGCATTGCATGAACATATATATATATATATACACGTATACAAAAACATATACTTATAATAGAGTATAAAATAGAAATACACTGGTTTATTGAAATATAATAGTAATGGAAATGGAGATTGTGGTAATTGCACTGAAATTATTATTGGGTTATTACACCTACTCCCGTATCCACCTGTCGTTTGTTCGCCCTCCTCCCACCCACTGAAGAGTTAAACAGTTTAAACAAACCCAGGATTCGCTGCTCTCTGCTTCAGAGGCAGGCGTGCTAACTCTACACTATAGAAACAACTATTATATATATTATATGGCCAAATACAAATATATATATATATTTTAAATGTATTAATATTTGAAATATTTCAATAAAACAAAAGGATTGTATAAAATATATAACAATAAATCCTTTTATATATTTTTTTGTAATAAATTAGTTTTTGAGTAGTCGTGACATTGTGACGTTGACGATTTCCCTCTTTTTTAGCATTTTAGCATTCAACCATTCGTTCAATAATAGGATAGCTACGTATCAGTAAATAGGTCCTACCAAAAATGGATATTTAGCCATTTTTAAAACGTACTTCTTCAACTACAGCAGTTAAACAAGAGCCGGCTGGGCCTGCATGTGATCCAGACGAGGAAACACCCGGGACCAGCTCTAGAATACCAAGCCCAGCTAACTCCAAATTACATCTAGCACCAGGGCTGCCATTGGGCCAATTAGCCAGCTTGCCCCCAGTAGCCTGCTCTTTAGGAATTTCCTACAAAAGTATTTGGAAAGAGTATTTTGTTCCAACAATAAATTGCTTTCTATCGACATGGAGGCCAATGCTGAAAGCTGCGTCTGTCCAGTCATGTTTCTTGCACATGTTTGAATTCCCTTTAAGGCAGAGAATGACCGCTCAACAGAAGCAGTGGACACAGGGATTATGATTGCCAAACAAGCCAGTGCATAAAGCTGTCCCATACTCAGTTCTTTGTTCCTAAGAAAATCAAGGAGACTTCCTTCCAAATCAACCATGGCATACATTTCAGTCAGTTCTGTTTTTAGTCGGGACAGGTCGAACTGTGTGCCGTGATTTTGTGTTAAGCTGGAAAAGGCCGTTTGCAGGAACTTCCTCTGGTATGTCTGAAAGTGCTGGGGGTCGAGAAGGGAGAGTCTTGAAATCGATTCCAAATCTGGCAAAGAATGTTGTCCAGAATGTTGCTGTGGAGTTGTTGATAGTGTGCGCGAAAGTCACCTTGGCCTCTACCAACGCTTAAAGCCCCTGAGATGCTCACTTTTTCTTCATAGATCTGATTTAATTTGCCCTTCGCATGCTCACCTGTGTCACAGAACTCGTTCACGCTTGCCATGCAGTATTGTACATACATTGTTTTCTTCTGTAGTATTCCAAAGAGCACACCAGCATGCTCAAAAAGCCCATTAAATGTGTTGAGCAAAAAAACAAAACTCAAAATCATCCAGACGCTTAATAATAACTCCTTCTTCTTGTTGTGTTACGGCAGTAAGTGAGTATCCAATCACAGGACGCACACATGTCATGTGCAACGTGAGGCCAGCTAGAAGGCCTACTGTCAACAATTCGTGATCTGATTGGCTATCGCAACTATCTATCAACTGCATGTGCCCGTTCGCTTCGGTTCGCTTACATTGCACAGATTATTCGTGATCTGATTGGCTATCGCAACTATCTATCAACTGCATGTGCCCGTTCGCTTCGGTTCGCTTACATTGCACAGATTCCCGCATTGTTGATTCTGAAGGCCTCAGGCAGATTTCATACAGCCTGGCAACAGCTAGCTGAATTCTGATTGGATAAAAACTAAAAACAACAACACTGGAAGGAGCCTAATATGATATGAAGAGAATATGAAGAATATGAAGTATGCTTTTATGTATTTAGGAAAAGTAAATTAAAAATAAAATGAACTTTTATTGTGGCGCTTTGGCCCAGAGGCAATGTCTCTGCCACTGGTCTGGAATCCCAGACTTACCACCCGCAGGAAGGTTCGAGTCTGTTGGTACGGTGCAGTGTGATTTGGGTGGAGGTCGTGGAGACTGCTGCCCCGTGACCCGGTAATGGATAAGTGGATGAAAAGATCACTAAGATCACTAAGTCTCCCCTGTTCATCCCAACTACAGTCGGGGCTCCAAAGCAGGAAATAGCTAACGTGTTATCAGCCGTGTTACAGGCACTGTTCAGAAAAAAAAAAAAAAAATTAAGTAAAAGTGAAAAAAACATTCTGTGTAAATATCCCATGTTACGTGTACAATTATTATTATTTTTTAAATTTTGTGGGTGCAGCTTATGTTTCAGGTGCGCTCAGTAGTCCAGAAATTACGGTATCTCTCTTTTGTTTCCGAAGACTAAACAATGGCAAAATAGTAACAGAAATCAATGGTTAAAAAGGACAGTCTCTTTTCATACCTGCAGAGCAGCAATATCAAAAGCCTCGGTGTCCTCCTCACCGCCTCCTTCATCATCATAAGTGATGATGTTCTCCCTGATGTCCTCCTCTTCAAAAAGTATTAACGGCTCTTTCTTTTGACGCCTCAGTGCAACAAACAACACCACAATGGCTGTCAATGAGAAATAAATGCGTCAGTAATGCTTGGCTTTTAAAAAACACCACACACAATCTCTGCCAGTGTGTAAATAAAAAGCTATCCAAATAGTAATGTTTTTAGAGTTTAAAAGAGTTTATTTAGCAATATTGACATTATATGCAGAGACATAAAATGCTACTTAAACCTGTGTTATTTTGGTTTACTTATAATTGTGGGTGTAATTGAAAATGGATTGGCTCACTAGTATACAAATACAAAGAACAGAAAAAAATAACTGAACAAGTGGGGACCAAATGGGAGGAAACGTTAAGAGAAAATTCAATCACAGCAAGTAGACTGTCCAGGAGTAGGCTAAACTGAACATGTTTCAAACTCTTGGATTAAGTCAATTTAATTTCATGAGACCAGACCAGGTGTGGGCAAACGTTTTGACTCACGGGCCACAATTGTCCTAAAATTGAACGGGGGGCCGGGTCAGGAGCAGATAGATGGAGTGTTCATGTGAACTAAGATAAATGGCATGTAAAAGTCATGCATATAGGCTGCAATTCTAAAATGTTTTTATCATTTCCTAAGCAATCTATTGGGGAAATGTGGGTATTGTAGGGA
>NC_024318.1:16877106-16879982 GCF_000523025.1 Cynoglossus semilaevis | reverse complement strand
GTATACTGATAATATAAATTATATTAATTTGGAAAAGTTTGGCGGGCCAGATTAAAAAGATAAACGGGCCGCACCCGGCCCCCGGGCCTTAGGTTGCCCATGCCTGGACTAGACCTAAGATCAAAATTGGCTGCTGAATTAAATCAAATAAACTGTCAGCTAAAAACACTTAAACACCACAAAAAATGTAACGGCTATAAACTGCTGTATTTGTGAACACTGAACTAAGAAGATTATACTGTAAGACAAATGTGATGACATCTTTACAATGTTGATCCTGTGTACTGTAAGTCAGTCCACTTCAGTGTTTCTACCCTCTACTAACTCTCCACATTGTATTCTGCTGTCTGTTTCTTTTTACTCTGAAGGCAAGTTTGGTGACTGAATTATGATTTTTTTTTTTACTTACCCAACAAGATGACAATGCAGGCAAGTATAGCTATGAGTGCTCCAGTGCTGAGTCCAGCAGGCAGGACATAGGGCTCCACATTACAGGATAGGATGGTGTCTTTGCTGTCACAGGTGCATACTCTGATAGTTAAGGTGTTCGTGCTACTCATAGCAGGGACGCCTTTGTCATTTATCTCAATGGGAAGGTAGTAAACATCCTGGGTCAGTCGGCTGAAACCTTTGCGAAGCACATAAATACTTGCGGTGCCGTCTGTGGAAAAAGAGTGGACAGTTGTTTGTATTCAGAACGCCTATATAATATAAATACATATATTTGGATTTATTAGGGCTGGGCAACAATCAAACAATTGTAATCGCGATTAATTGCATGACTTCCTCACATCACATCTGTTGATATGGGAGATGGATGAGTTACCAGTGCTGACCATACATAGGAGGGAATCCTGGGAGTGTTGCATCTTGGTGTTCATAGAAACATGGATGAACTCAAAAATGTCCTTTCAGAGGTGAATAAAGTACTTACCTGCCCTATTTTCAAAAACAAATAGCTAATGCTACTTTAGGCTTAAACTACTTCACCAGGTATACACATCGCTTCACCACTTTACCCGTCAGAGTTCCAGCTTATCAGACTTTGTTTTCATTGTAACTGTTCCTTAGGGGGTTGGGTTTTGCGAACTGAGATAAGATCAGTTTAGGTATTGTAATTTCTGGACTTTTGAGTGCACCAGAATATAAGCCACACCCACCAAATCAAAAAGAATTGTACATATATAGGCCACACTTCTCTATAGGTCGCTGGTGTCAATGTTGTAACATGGGATATTTACACAGAAAGATTTTTTTTTCTCTCGCTTTTAACAGTGCTCAAACTGCTCTCAGCTTTTGCTACCGTTCTCTCGTGCAACCGCTCCCCACGATGATTGCTAGCGGTATGAACTTTCTTAGCCTGTAAAAATCCATAAATTAGCTGCATCACTGTTTAAGCCGCAGGGTTCAAAGAGTGTGGAAAAAAGTAGCGGTTTATAGTCCAGAAATTACAGTATTAGGTCCGTTGGTTTTCTTTCCCTTCTGCCTGTGTCTTCTTGGGTAATCAGTGTGATCACCCTCACTTGTGTCTTTGTCATTTGTCTCACTTGTGATCACCCTCACCTGTGTCTTTGTCATTTGTCTCACTTGCTCTCTCTGTACTTGTCAATTCATTGTTTAGTGTAATTGGCTATGCCATGTGTTTGCTTTGTGCCTCTATGAGCCTGGTTTTAGTGAAAGTAAATTATTTGCTATTGTGTCACAGTGAAATGTGACCTCTCAATTTTACCTATCATCAAAGTGATCAGGGAGCACTGCCATGTTCAGAGCACCTCAGTGGTAAACTGGCAGTTGGAACCTGAAACCTTCCAAGTCTGCTTCCTTAACCACCAAGCCACCACCGCCCTTATAATTTGACTGGCAGCGGTGAGATATTTTTCTGACTGGTCCTACTATCTCATGAGTTGGATGTATTCTTGTTTTGAACTTATATAATGAATGTATAAAGTGCTGCAATTGGGTTCTACCTGCTTAGTGAGTTCCTTAAACTTAAACTAAATAAAGACCATCAGAGGCCACTAGATTACAGTAAAAGCAGCTGACAAACTATACCATAAATTGAAAACAAAAATGAAAAAATATTCAAATATTTCTGTATTTTACCTCGGTTGTCTTTAAGGGAAAAGTTTTGGTTGTGAGCCGCTTCTGGAGCCAAGGCGTATGTAAAGTGTTGTCTGTTGGTCATCTCGTCTTTGTCCACAGCACTTACAGTTTCAATTACCTGCTCAAGAAATAAATGCATAAAGTATGGACAAACATAAGAAAACAGAGAATGTTTGGGAACCACTGCTGTACACAAACAATTTCTATGCAACATTTGGATACATGGACGAACATACACTTCCTGGTAAGATGGATTCACACATGAAGACTTCATTGTTGTTCGCAAACTCTGGGGGGTTGTCGTTCACGTCTTTCACTTTAATGTCAACTTGCACTTTTGTATCTTGATGGTGGCCACCTTTAAAGAGACAGAAATAACAATTGTGAGAAAAAACACAGACAGAGCCAATTACTGAAATAAGCATGGCATGCTCGAACCAGAAAGCCTTTCGAATTAGGCTTTCTGAAGCCCTGACGTTAGTCTGGAAAAGGGTTCAGTAAAGAAGCTTGCCAGTGCTCTGAAGCTTTAATCAAAAATAAGAGGTTTGGTATTCAAAGCTTTGCCATTTATGTACAGTATATTCATGGTTTG
The DNA here is from genome assembly GCF_000523025.1 of Cynoglossus semilaevis. Lineage (NCBI taxonomy): Eukaryota > Metazoa > Chordata > Actinopteri > Pleuronectiformes > Cynoglossidae > Cynoglossus > Cynoglossus semilaevis. The sequence goes on along the minus strand of NC_024318.1, from coordinate 16,877,287 downwards.
CCTTTTTACGGCTTTTGCCTACATCTCTTCTCCAGGTATGCACATAGCTACACCATTTTGGTTGTCAGACGTCCATAGTGAATGTTGCTGGGATGTATGATTGGACAATGACCTGTTTATCTATCTATCTATCTATCTAGCTATCTAGCTAATCTTATCTATCTACTATCTAGCTATCTAG
>NC_024318.1:16869054-16877011 GCF_000523025.1 Cynoglossus semilaevis | reverse complement strand
TCTAATCTATCTAATCTATTTATCTATCTACGTTCTGCCAGGGTGTACTTTAGGACCAATCATTTCAAATCAATTTAAACGTGTTACAAAATGTAAAACTGAAGCTTGTGTCTTAAAAGGGCTTCAGTTTTTCAAGCTTTTCGACACGTGTCATTTTGGTGACATCTGGTGGCCAGAGTTTTAACGTGCAACCCAAAACTTGCATATACTCCCACGCTACTGCTTGTGTCCAATCTCATTCTCATCTCACCATTATATCCTCATCCTCACTGAAGCTTGTTCAGAGATTTAGTGTTTCCTCAATGCTGCCCCCTAGTGATTGGAGGCTTGTTTATCGTTGAATTGAATAAATGAAGACATTATATTGAAAGTCCCCTCTGGCAGCCCCCGTGACACCTCACCTGCTTCATTATTTCAGAAGCATTGCTCTCGACATAGATCAGTGGTTCTCAAACATTTTATACTCTGTACCACCTGAGAAAACATTGAGCTCTCTGAGTACCACCATGATGACCAACATTAGAATATAGCAGCATAGGCCTTCCCTATTAGCTTCCAACACACAGGAGAGATGTTTATAAATGTTTATAAAGATGTTTAAATTAATTGTGCATGGTACGTTTCAGATTTCTTCAACTGAAAATGTAAATGTGAAAATATGAATTTTCCCCGCCTACCACTAGAGAGTGCTCGCGTACCATGTACCGCAGTTTGAGAACCACTGACAGAGATGAAACAATGAGGTAATGTTTTTTTTGTTTTTCTTCCTTAATTTAATTAATATTTGCTTTTTCTTTCTCTGGCATCTGTGCCTCGGAGGCCCTGAGTTGCTGACACGTTTAACTTATTGTTAACAATGTATCAGTACAACCCCCTTAAAAACCTACAGTAGCTTTTGAACTAAACGTTTACTGAGCTCCAGTTAAAAAAGAGGCTAGTATTCTTCAATCGACTCTAAAAATAAACAAGAAAAAAAACCCCTGCCTTTTCTGCTACTCTATTATTAAAGAACATTTATTTAGTTTCACAGGGCTTGTCAGCGGTTAGCACAGCCTGCAATGGTTCAGGCTTTGTGGCGGCAAGCCCATTTCCATCTGGCCAACTGGCGTCTATTATGCCACAAAAAAGACACACAGCGATTTTTTCCAGTTGAGCCAGACCCACAAAATACCGGGGTGGGGCCACTGCGGCTCCCTGGCTGCAGGGTTTGTGTGGGAATGAGATGAGGGAAACGCTCTGTGAAGGACCTGCGGGTCAGCTGGCATTCCCCTTTTATATTCCCTCTCTGTCTCTATAGTTAGCAGGAGTTTGTGGTGCTGGAGCAAAGTGTAAAGTTTCAGTGGTGCCTCAACTTAAATATTTTCACATCTGTTTCACTGCTTTAAGGCTTGAAAATGTGTTTTTTTTCTTTCCTACTTTCTTTTACTTAGCTCCAGAACTTTCCACCAACAACAGTTTCCAGAGCGTAGACAAAAATGCAAAAGAACAGTATGAAAGTCAATTTAGATTGTGTTTATCACCAAAAATGCACTTATTCTAATTGTTTCGTTTGAATAACTACCTGCAAAGAATGTGCTGAATTTCAAAATGAGTTATAAAAATTTAAATGTATGCATCATTTTTATGCAAGATCTCAATTTTCTGGTATTGTCAATTCTGTTTATCTTCTTTTTTTAAAGCAACATGATAATGATACCAATAACCAGAGGTGGGACCAAGTCCTTGCTTTGCAAGTCATAAGTAAGTCTCAAGTCTTTGCACTCAAGTCCGAGTCAAGTCTCAAGTCAAGACAGGCAAAGTCCGAGTCGCGTCTAAGTCAAGACTAAAAAGTGTCAAGTCAAGTCCAAGTCCTTACGTTTCTGTTTTGAGTCCTTTTAAACAAAATAATAATATATTTACACAGATCACTTTGGGTTTTGGAGAAAGTATCAAGTCTTGTCGAGTCAAAGGGCTCAAGTCCAAGTGAAGTCACAAGTCATTGATGTTAAAGTCCAAGTCGAGTTGCAAGTCTCTTTACATTTTGTCAAGTCGAGTCTAAAGTCATCAAATTGATGACTCGAGTCTGACTCGAGTCCAAGTCATGTGACTCGAGTCCACACCTCTGGTTGGTACTGTTAATTGTTGTCTTCCCCTTGAGGTTTTCTTACCTATTTCTATGGCTGATACAGATATGTTATGCCAGGCCTGTGATTCTCTGTCCAGTGGTCTTGTTGTGGTTATCCTTCCATCTTCTGGGTTGATGCTAAAGAACTGCTCAACATCTGTATACCGGGGGATCATGTACCTGTACAGAGAAATGACAAATCCTGATGTCGAGTATTGCAAACATTTGATAGACAGCCACTTTCAATAACCGCTGCCTGATTGTATCACAAAGTTTAGAGTGCATTGTACTTCTGCTTTACCTTACAGGATTGTTGGCTACATCAGTGTCTTTGGCGTGAACCCGTCCCACTAGTGTACCTTCTGGTGCATTCTCCTCTACCTCAAACATGTAACTCGAAGCTACAAATACAGGAGGCTCATCTGCATCCTCCACTGATATCTAGGCAAATATTCATTGTTAGTATTGAAATAAAAATCACAAACAAGCAAAACAAACACAATAATAATAATGCCTTACTTTTAACAACAACAACAACAACAATAATAAAAAATAATGAGTAAACCTTAATTGTGGCTTGATCCTTGTAGGGTCCCCAAGCAAGGAATTGTGGGTCCACATAAGTATTCGCTCCCTCTACCTTTAATGTATATGAACGTTTCTTTTCAAAGTCTACTTGCTAGAAGGAAAGAAAAAATACAGAGAGAAAAAGTGTAAGATAGAATTATGTTCACAAGATCATCCAGATGTTGTGAGTGCAGTCTATGCTCTAATTCTAATTTTAAAGAAAATAAACTGGCGTATAAGTCCTAATGTAATGCACATTTCCTCCTCTAAAACGATTCTTCCACTAAATCACAGGTAAATTTCAACTTGAAGGTGGATTGCAGAAATAATATTCCAACAAAATCCCTCGTTTTTTCAGCAGGCTCTCTGTTTCGTGGTACATGTAACTTCCAGTTTACACTTCCATTAATGCACTGTATCACTCAGTATTGGTGAGATTTGTAATGAGGCTGGTCTGGATAGTGATGATTTTTGTACGGAACGTGCACTTTTCCCCTTTCTTCCTAAACCTCCGTCTTCTTTTCTCACTTAGATACTTTGCAATTACGCAGGGCTCCTTAATATTCCACGTGTGGCTTTTGTTAAGTTAAAAGAGAATGGCTGATTGAAGCTCACCTCTGTCATGGTTTTCAAGTGAGTGCATGTATGTGTGTCTGTCTTTGAAGAGAAGACAGAGAGCCTCAAACAGGCTGTGAGAGAACGAAAAGGGATCATTCTTGTCACCTTGTCTCTTTTGCCTATTGGGGGGTGCACCGTTCCTGGAGGTACTGCAATACCAGGTCGATACGCGGAGTGGACGGAGCAAGCCCCTATTCCATCTCCCAGATCCAAAAATCAATTTAATATATGGTCCCCGGGTAGGGGACGTATCAGATATTAAACTGATAAGAACAGATACTACACTTGATCTTAGCCAAAAGGCCGAGAAGCGATAACGACACACCCCTGCTCTACGCTCATACTCTCCCTCAATGTCGTTTTAAGTCATGGGTCAAATGTTTAAACGTTAGATAAAACTTAACCGTAGAATTAGCGGAGCCACATGTACAATTAATGACTAAAAAAGGATCCGCTATAAACATAGATAAAACTTAACCGTATAATGATCGAAGCTACAGGAACAACTGACGACTAACTCAAATAGGAGCCGCTGTAAACATACGTAGACAAAAACATTTCACGTTGCCAAATCGTGTCAGTTGTTGTAAAATACTAGATCCCTATCCATTCCAAAAAGTTGAGGACCGATGCTTACGATTACAAGTATAAATGCTCTGTCTCGTTCGTGCACCCGGAGGTAATTATAGACCAAAACACAATATATGTACGTCACAACAATACCGCAACAGTACACAAACTGTGCAAGTTTAATGTTAATACTTCGTCCAGTGACAAAGTCAAATGCAGCATTGGGCCCCTCTGCTGGTTCACTATTGTAACTGCACCACAGCGCATGATCACATGGACTGCTGTTAAGTAGTGATGTGCGGATCGATCCTGAAATATCGATACTTCCGATTCTGGATCTTTATGCTCTGAAATCGATTCTGAAATCAAAATATCGATACTTTTGATACTTACGCATTCTGAGATGAGGTGTATCCTAAACAGAAACATGGTGAAAAGTATCCAAATTATTGAGATGTTGTCTAAGCGACACTCGGTTGGTGGGACTACTTCTTTTTCTCCCATTCTCTGTAGTGTGTGTGTATGCAACTGTAGCGCATCCCCTCCTCTCCCCCCTGAGCTCCTGCAGGTTGCGTCTGTGTGCGTGCGCAATGCTTCCCTTCCTCCACCCCCTGTTTGTTTGCGAATCGCGCATCACTATTAGTCAAAGTCTGTTTGTAAAATGTCGGAACGCAAAAAATAAGTCACTTTAATTTATTTTGATGTTTTTACAATTGTATTTATTTCTTTTCAGAGTTTGAAACATTGTTTTGACATATTTTATATGATTGTGTTCTCAGGTTTTTCTATTGTTGTGTTGACTGTATAGTAAATGAGGCAGCTACCTCAGTACACTCCAGAGTTTAAAATAAATAAATAAATAAAAAACTCTGCCTTGGATTCTTAAAGAAGCTATGATTTGAAATACACATTTTTTTTATTTAAAAGACAAATGATAAAATATCGGTATTGATATCGGTATCGGCGATACCAACCCGAATTTTACTCGGTATGGGATCGGAAAGGAAATTGGTGGTATCGAACATCACTAATTATTACTGTATACACACTGGGGAAATTATTGAAGTTATTATTGAATTGAGTCCGTTTTTTGCCCCACAAAGAGAACATTTGCACAGTGAGCACTTTGCAACTGACACGGAAGGCACTATTTAGCACACGGTTGCAACTAACAGGAAATGGTGGTCCCTTTGGGAATTGAACACTATGCAACCACTATTGTACCATTGCAATTTTGTAACTGATGCCTCCTGAGCCATCCCTGTTTGGTCTGCCTGTCAGCCAAAACTCAACAGGTGTGTTATTATTGTCATATAGCGGTAGCAGTGGTGGCTTAGTGGTTAAGAAAGTGGACATGAGTCCGGAAGGTCGCATGAAGGTTCGAATCCACAAGCTGCTAAGTTACCACTGAGGTTCTCTGAGCTGCCCACTGTTCACTTTGGTGATGGATTAAATGCAGAGGTCATATTTCGTGGTGTTTGTCACAGTGACAAGGAGTTCACTTTCCTTCCTTTCCTTCCTAATTGGCTTTGCGATCATATGAAATGTCTGTCTTTTTCTTATGCAGGGTGTGTTATGTACTATGTCTATTTTGTGTGACCCTAAAAGTCACAGCTGTTGATATTCTGAGAAGTGTGTGTGGCTGATAATGTTGGTCTGTATCAAAAAGTAACATATATTTCACAAAGAGAGAAAAAAAAAAGAAAACGGCTGGTTGTAAGAGCCTTTCAACAGAAAATGGCACGTCAAGTCACTAGGTGGCAGCAATTCATAAACTGGTTTGTACAGATAAGAAATACATACATATTATCATGTGCTCAATTGTATTTCAATTTTGGGTGTGTGTGAAAATATTTCTGTCCCCGGGAGGACAGACAATAATATTGAACCACTGGGTTAAGTGGACCAAACATATTTGTCAATGCACCTTTTATTCTCCGTACCTTCTTCAGTTTGATTACGGCCTCCCTGGATTCAGAGTCCGTGGTTAGTTCAAACACGTCCATTCCATCTCCATCTATCAGGCGATAGTTCACCAGGCCATTGTCCCCAAGGTCAGGGTCCTTAGCTATGAGTCGACCCACCTCTTCACCTGGCACTTTGTCTTCTAACACAGACATGGGATATACACCTGTGAAAAAAACACAGAGGCTGAAAATGTACTCGACCTCGCTTTGGGAGACTGCAATTTGATGACGCAATGCTTGTTTACTTGGATATTCGACACTTCTTCGGCAGTTATCAGGGGCCTCCTTGCTGTCTCTTTGTTTAATACTATATCTTGGGTGGGGTCAATTTTAGAAGGAAAACACAGGGAGCATATTTTGTGTTTGCTTAACCTTACCATTGTATATCTCTCTCTTAGTCATTTAAAGATTTTTTTTTTCTTACCCCTAAGTGAACATTTTCCCTTCCCCCTTCTCTCTCTCTATCGTCTTATATATTTTCCATTTATCATAAAATTTATTTGGTTGCAATGGTTACAAGCAAAAAGTACAGGAAAATAAATTGCTCTGTCTCTTCCCTGTGTGTGCTTTTCTGTGTAATGGTGGCAAAAAAAACTTTACCCCCCCCCTTCATCTGTCATTTACTTCTCTCTCTTCAATGCATCTGGCTTAGGCTGAACTGTACATTCACATGAGGTAAAATCCAGTGACGTGCTGTGCATTTCGTGTAAAGTTTCTTCAAATAATAGCCAGTTGAAATTTGGCCTAGTTTTTATAGTTAAATTACATTATCGAAAATAATTTCCGGAAGAAGTGTATTGGAGGAACTTCAAGTGTCTTCAAATTAGGGCTGTAATCTCCCAGTGGACATTCTGGTTCAAACAAAATTCTGTCATCACCTCCACCCCCTTTTCACTATTTTGGATTAGCTCAACCCACAGACAGACAGAGTGAATAACATACTAGAAATCAACAGGGAGCATTGTAGCTCATTTTAATCATTTTATTTCTGATTTTAATTTGAATTCTTTCTTATAGGTGGGCAGAAAATAATTGAAAATTGTTTGTTTGTTTTAACGCATCACTTGATTGAGCAGGCAACGCTTAACATCTACCACCGCCCTGCTATATTGGTTGCTATCAGAATCGGAAAATAAGTGTTTGGACAATTTTGGCATATCAGATATCAGGAAAAAATTAACATCCCTAAAAACTAGTGATGCACCAAAATAAAAGTTCTTGGCCTGAAACCAAAAACCGAAAATCTGGAAACCAAGGCAGAAAACCGGAAAAAAAAACCCCACAAAAGACAGAAAGAAATGTTTATGCCAATTATTAATAACATTGCATTTATGGCTATGACTGCAATTGCATCAATGAATATTCAATAAATAAATAAATAATTGTTCAAATAATTAATTGTAAAATGTCTAGCGAAGAGAAATAAAATGAACTGATAGTCTCATAGTAGAAGTAGAAGCAGAAGTGAGAACAGAATAGCCTACCTATTATTTAGTGATGCATCGAAATTAAAATTCTTGGCCAAAACCGAAAATGAGGAAACCCAGAAACACCATAAGAAATTATTAGGACAATTATTAGTACCATTGCATTTATGGCTATGACTGTGTACTAAACCTAAAGCTCTGCAATTGCACAAATTGCAATTCATTTTCCGATGCCGAAAATTCGGTGCATCCTTACTATAATTATTATTTGAGGAACTCTCTTGCAGGATCTCACAAAACATATCATACCCTTGCCCCTCCCCTGGCACACTGCTCTCCTTCTCCGCTGCGCTGTGAGCTTCTCCGTCTCCAAGCGGGTTCTCCAAGTCCATCGTTTCTCGTGCGCGCTGCTTTAATCACGCATCCAAGTACTGATCTTTATGACGCGATTCAAGTACAGCGGCGACAAGTGCAGAGGATCCGAATAGAGCCCACTGCCCTCTTGAAATTTCAGCATTACACGTTTTGCAAATCGCTATCTGTGGGTCTTTCTCAGATGTATTGAAATACGTCCACACTGTAGATATTCCGACAAGCCCATGCTGGCCATGGTTTTTGCTTGCGTCATTATAACTTCCTGTTATGGATGTTATGTGGTTTCGGTGATAAAAGTCTTTCGGCCAAAAAAAACAAAAAAGCACTTT
>NC_024318.1:16853645-16868133 GCF_000523025.1 Cynoglossus semilaevis | reverse complement strand
GTTAAAGATATCCACCAAAAGAAGCCCTTTTTTTAGGGGTGTGAAATGTGGATTTAAAGTCAGTGAATTTCCCAGAAGTGATTTGATTATTCATGACTCCCTTTTCCCAAGAACTGAGTTATATTTGTTCACAGTAAACCAATTCTTCTATTTTTTGATAAACTTAGTGCAGGCAGCTCAGCTTAATATTCGTACTGACATTTCTCACTCACATTTCTCAGCCAAGGGTTTTTATTTCAGACTAATATTGTATCTTCTTTCCACACCAATTTAAGGGAACAGTTCTTACCCTAACATTAACTCTTGGACTGGAATTTATACAGCACACTTAAACAATAAATATATCTGATATAAGAATTTATTTTGGATTTTTGTTTTTATTTTATTTTTTGTCTTACATTTGATTTATTTTTGTCTTACAGTGCATTATGTTGATTCCTCGAACACCTCTTTACCCATTTAAAAATCAAGTTAAACGATCATTAAAGTAGATGTAGTACTCATTACCCCTGATAGCTATAGCCGCAGCTAAACCTTCCGTCTTGCATAGTGGGTAGTCTTTGTCATGTTTTTTAACGATACTACATTGAGCTCTTGGAGGTACATGCCTGTTTGAGGCTCCACGGAGAAATATGGCTGTCCTTGTAGTATGCTGTACACCAGTCTGGCACTGTTGCCATACGTGGGATCATCAGCATCTGTAGCAGTCACTTGCATCACTGACGTACCTACGGGATGCAAACATAGTCATAGTGAGAGACGAGTCAGCTGGTGACCTGTGGTGGTAATTCAGCTCAAAGAATCTGTATCTGAATCAGTATTTGTGTAGGTTGTCATCTAGGTCATGTTATCCAAAGCAGTTACACTGAGAGCAAATGGACTGTATTATCTTGAAGATGTTTCTACTCTTGTCCAAGAAGCTACTTCAGAACAGAAGAAGCCTCTTGGGAGAGGGGATAATGTCTTCTGGAAAAATCTGCGAGTCCAGTTGCCATTGATGTACAGTCATCCCTCTCCTATCGCGGTAGTTGCGTTCCAAGACCCACCGCAAATAGGGAAAATCCGTGAAGTAGAGCCGAAATAGTTACTATATTATTTAAGTATATATTTACCCTTTACAAACCTCCCCCACACTGTTAACCCTCCCTAGACTGTATTACCCTTCCCCACACAGGTATATGCACAGTAGAGTTGTGTAATGGAAATATAAGACATACATATTACATAAATAAATTAAATTCACATTGTGAATGAGGTTAGTACTCAGCTGCAGAAGGGAGAGCACGGGAGTGGAGACGCAGCTGCAGCCCTGGACGCAGGTGAGTAATCGCAATTGGAGTAATCAAGCCTCTACTTATATTAGTAAGAGCCGGGACCGAGGAGCGAGGAGAGTGAACAGAGGAGTTCATACTGGCCAAGACGGACGGACCGCATATGAAAGCCGGGCACAGCGCAGGAGTGCACATTATTGTAAAGAATAATAAAGGCTGTCAGCGTCTTTGTTTGGTGTTAATAACAGAAGCCTGAGAAGATGATCAGAGTGTTTAGGAGGCATCGTAGGGCATTAAATTAGGGTCAACTTTCACCAAACTTAACATCAACTAAAACAATGAAAATATTGGAAATTGAAAAAAGAATAAATGACCATCAGTATAGCAAAACTCTCTCTGTACAACACTTCACTGGTGCCTCTCCAACATTTTATGACACGATTTTAAGACTACACATCTGTGGACGCTTTTGGAACGCTTGGCTTTAAGAACATTAATAAAAACTAAATTGGATTACACCAAATTGATCAAGGCTAGCACATTACGTTAGCTTCACTCTTAAGAGACAATTCAAAAAGACTATACTGAAATTTACTGCAATCACATTTCCTGGATTTGTAAAAACATTCGAAATGAAGGTTTTGGTTAGAATTATGTGTGAAACAAGCTACAACTCCATCAGTAACTCCAATAACACTCTAATTCAGATTGTACTGAATGAGATTTCCAAATGATTTAATTAAATTATATTATTTGTCACCTCTTCTTCCATCATCATATTTTATCTCACCTTAAGATTAATTAAGATTAATACTCCATACTCCTTCATCATTTGTATTATCTGCATTCTAATTCTAATTCTTCTTTTTTTTTTTTACCCGATTAAGGGTTTTTCTTGGGAGTTGTTCCTCAGCTGATGTAAGGGTCCATAAGGGCAGAGAATGTTTACTTTTTTTTTCTTTTCTTTCTTTTGTGATATTTAATGGTTTTGAACCGCTGTAAAGCACATTGAATTTACCTTTTGTATGAAATGTGCTCTATAAATAAATTGAATTGAAATGAATTAAGATTTACAACTTACCAACATTGGACATCTCAGGAACCCTGGCGTAATACGGGCCGTGCAGAAATTCAGGAGGATTGTCGTTTATGTCCTGCACTTTTACTATAAATTCAGACGGAGGTTCCAGGGGCTTGTTGGTGTCTCTGGCCACTGCCTGTGCTGTTAAGGTGTACTGGGCCTGCTCCTCGCGGTCTAAGGTTTTTGTGGCGTGGATGTTGCCCGTTTTGTCATCAATAACAAAAATGGTCCCAGCACCCTCACCAGAAAGGATGTACTTGATGTTACCGTCACCTGAGTCTACATCTGAATGAAGCTGAAAAAGAAAGAAAGAAGAAAAAGGGGTCAGAGTTGTATGAACTAAAGTCACGCTTACTTTATTTACACTTAGTGAGGCTGGCATGACATGCAAACACCGGGTGCCTTTTATCAGGACCAGTCGCTCTTCTTGAATTATACTTAACTCATCTTACCTATCTCTTCTCTCATTATTCTGAACAGAGAGCCCACCCGAGTTTCATTATAAAGTCAGATCTTCAGTCAGGGATTCCTCTATTTTAATAGAAGAAATAGCTTGAAGTTGTAGGCATTATTTGGTTAAGAGTTGTGTTACTCACCCTGCCCACCAGAACAGGGTCAGGTCCAGTGTACTCTTCAATGACAAAGAACTGATTCCAGACCCATCCACGTTTTGACCTTTGAAGCACCTGTCCCTCTTTTCCCATATGTCGTCTTTGTCTGTGCATTGACAAGTGATCTACAAGGACACAAAAAAAAAAAAACATCGGTATCACAAGTCATTATCCATTGTCACTGAGTCTCTGGAGGTAAGGACCCAAATGCAGAGTGATGGGTAAAATGCACATATGTGTATATACGTATGTACGTATGTATGTATATATATATGTATAAACATATTTTTATTCCTAATGTAGCCGAACCAAACACAGAAATGAAGTTGTTACCTGTATGTCTCTGACTCCACCGATCTTTTGTTTCAGCAAAACTACAGAGTGAAGTAAGTCCTAACAAGACCAGGAGGGCCCTTAGAAGCCCAAGGCCCGGCTGGCTCATCATCTGCCTTAGTGACTTCTTGTCAGATAGAAGCAACCGTGGGCTTCACTTATTCTTAGACTTCAGTAGAGCTGCTCCCAATGAGGTGATGTTTTGTTTTTGCTCACAAAAATGTTGTTGAATATGAATATTTAATTCAGAGGCTGAGATGAAATTTGTTGCTTTTTCCGATCACAAGCGTCCACATCACTGTCGTTACTTTCCCAGATGTTTTTTTTGACAAGCGTCCACATCACTGTCGTTACTTCCCTGTTTTTTTTTCTGTCTCACAATGTTTATTTCCTTTTGTCCTCTCCTGATGGACCCTAAAGAAAGAGAGAAAGAGTCATTCAGTTAAATAAAAACTATTCAAATTTTAACAAAGCAAATAACAAAATAACACCAATAAAAGATCAGCGAGCATTAGATAGTTGTGAATTGGACACATCAAAATCAAAATGAGCAAATTTCAAGATCAACCATATTTGCCCCTGCAGTCAACTATAGTTCAACGTAAATTGAGAGAAGTGCAATTTTTTTAAAAAAATGTGATAATTTATCCTAAGGTGCAGTACAGTAGCAGTATTTAAATGTGACTTATTAGTGAAAATAATGGTTCCATAGTCAGGGTTCGAATTACATTTTTTGGTAAAGATGCACTGGTGCACATAAAAAATAAATACTTGCACCAGCAAAATTACTGAATTAACTGAGGTTCTTTCACAAAAACAAAGACATTCTACGTGTAAAAATGTTAATGACAAAGAAATTCTTTTATAGGTATTTAAACAGCTGCAGCCTTGGGCCAAACATGACAGTGTATCGCTATTGCTTTGCTACTATTCCCAATGCGGCATGCCCTGGATTTCCCGAAGGTCTCCGACTTTTGCCGAGCTCCATGCAAGTTACCGGTTTTATCCATATTTGGGGTATTGAACACATGATTTGTGTCTCGTGATCATCAGCAAATTATCGGGGAAGAGAGCAAGTTGTTCCCAGGGAATACGAGAAAGTGAAAAGAAACGCAACCCTGCGCTGCATCGGCTGATTCTGGGTTACCAAGGACATTTAACACTTAACAAGGAAAAAAAATAATAATAACGCACTGGAAACTATTTTTTTAAAAATTTTATTTATTTTCAGCTTTTTATTAGATAATTCTACCGGTGGTACAAGTAGAAAAAGCTACTTGTACTGGTGTAAGTTGGGTACCAAATTATGTGCACCGCTCCAATTTTACATGCACAAACATGCACGTGGTAATTCGAGCCTTGATAATAATAATAATAATACATTTTATTTCATAGGTGCCTTTCTGTCACCCAAGGACACCTTACAAAGATAACAACACAGCATTAAAAAAAAAAAACAATAAACATTAAAACATTAAGAACAAGTTAAAATACAGCAGTGAAATATCAGATGGAGAAGGCAATTTTAAACAGATGAGTTTTAAGTGCAGACTTGAATTGTGGGAGTGAATTGATGTTCCTCAAGACATCAATTCTTGAGTAGAGAGTTCCAGAGCTGGGGAGCAGAGTGACTGAAAGCTCTGTACGCTCCCCTGGCGTTCTAGCAAGGGGGCGTCCTGAAGAAAAATCCATAGAAAAGCCGCATATTTATATAGGCCGCAGGGTTCAAAGCGGCTTATAGTCCGGAAAATACGGTAATGGATATGCAAATAATACAAATAAATATAACAGCTTCAGCATGGACTGATTGACAGAGATCATAGACGGTGAAATACTGTTTATCATTATTATTATTATTACTTTTATTTTATTTTTTATGGTCAAATGAGACTGTAGTGCGCGCAAACGAGAGAGTGGCTGCCTCATTCCCCGCAATAATGGGAAACATGGACCAGTCTGTTAACATAGTATAGCTTTAGAGATGAGAACAGAGTGAAAACCCTTTGAGTGTTCAAAGCTGAAGTAGTTCCAAATTACTTAATTTTTCTTTCTTTCTTTGTAACCAGAGGCTGCCTTTCTTGCCATTCTTCCTTGGTAAATAACTGCTCCATCCTCCACTAGCTCAAAACTTGCTCGAAGTGAAATGTTTGTTTTTGGGGACGGGGCGAAGTGCACTACAGTAGTGTACCCTGCTTGAGAGTGAGAGCAAGACTGGCGCAGGCCGAAAGGCAAAATCATTTTTTTTTCGGTTATCTTGTTTTCATAATCGTGGGAAGCCGAAATTATAATCTGAACCAATTTCCATTTAATCGCCCAGACCTAGAACGACATATCTCTAATGGCAGCCTATGAGGTGCAACCACGTACTTTATGGCGCCACCTGTGGCAGCCTGTGTGGGTTGCAAAGACTCACACTGTTAATTTCCCCACAGTAGGACAAATAAGGGAAACAATTATAACCGTTATTACTACTATTGCTACTACTACAATTTTTTCAATTTCACCGTCCATCCACTTCCTCATTCTACACAGTCTGTTCTTGTGATGTTATTTCTGCACACTGAAGGAGCCAAAAACCATCCCGACTCCCATATGTTTTGTGGAGGCTTTGACTTCAGGCCTCCCATGTACTGTGTAAATATTTAGTATATGTTCTTAAAAATATGTTTTCCAGAAAGTGTCAAATTGAACCATGGTACTGCAGAGTGGGACAAAGTCCAACATTCCACAAGAGTGAGGGGACCCCATCACTGCTCACTTGATTCATTTAGTGGCTTCTAGCAATTTAGCAATAATTACCATTTAGTACAAACAAAGCTCATCATTGTGAATGGAGATGATATGCCTGTCCCAGTGGCAGGCACAGCACAAGACACCAAAGAGGCCTTCATGTAGTCCCCAGGGTTGCTCTTGTGGGCTTACAACCAAATTAGGATTTAAAAACAAAACCTGCAACTAAAGCTGTGGCTGAGCAGGACTCTCATTATGTCTAGGGTTACAATCTATTACTTTCTATTACTTTCCTCCTGGACTGATCATTACAGTTCATGGCGTTACATTCTCTTGTACTCACAAAAGTGAGAGATGAAAGAAGTCATCAGGTTGCTATAGAATTGCTGGGTTTCCTATCGCTGTTTTATGTAAATCTTGTGTCCTACATTTACAAAGCATACTTTTCACGTTTGACATCACCAGCAACTAGTCAACATACACACACACACACGCACACACACACACTGTTTGTATACAGTATGTATCAGAGGTGGGACCAAGTCCTTGCTTTGCAAGTCATAAGTAAGTCTCAAGTCTTTGCACTCAAGTCCGAGTCAAGTCTCAAGTCAAGACAGGCAAAGTCCAAGTCGAGTCCAAGTCAAGACTAAAAAGTGTCAAGTCAAGTCCCAAGTCCTTACGTTTCTGTTTCGAGTCCTTTTAAACAAAATAATAATATATTTACACAGATCACTTCGGGTTTTGGAGAAAGTATCAAGTCTTGTCGAGTCAAAGGGCTCAAGTCCAAGTGAAGTCACAAGTCATTGATGTTAAAGTCCAAGTCGAGTTGCAAGTCTCTTTACATTTTGTCAAGTCGAGTCTAAAGTCATCAAATTGATGATTCGAGTCTGACTCGAGTCCAATTCATGTGACTCGAGTCCACACCTCTGGTATGTATACACACAGTAAAGCTTCAAGCAAATTGACAATTTGAAATGGAAGTTCATAGCTACATTCATGCACAAAACCACACTGCAACCAAATGCGTTACCTGTTGCCAGTTACATCTATTTTTGGTGCGACCATGCATGTTTTCTTTTTTTTTTATTATAAAGAATGGTGATTTAACTCATACATTTCAAATACATTTTCACAATGATGTATATACATTTGTTCAAACTGTTTTATTTTGAATTTGAAAGAGTAGACCCTTGGTGTTCAAAATTCCCCCTTATTTAATCTAACTAACCCTAATCATCTTAAATAAAACACTAAATAAATGATCAGGTTAAACAGCAACTCTTTACATCCCTCTCCCACTCACCTGTAACTAGAGAGGGAGAGAGAAGGGGAGGTGGAAACACCTAAGTGGGGGTGGGGTTGGGGGGGCACGCCTCTAGATGGGATGAATAAATGAAACATAACGCATAATATTTCCAATGCTGCAAATGTTTACCAAGAGACTTGAAAAAAAAATGGATTGGTTTAAGGATCATATTATATTACAAAGGAGGCCGTAATTTTTAATTCTTGCTCTCATTCTTGCGATCACCCATTCATTCTGCTCGGAGTAGCAGTAGCAGCCCCGTGCAGTGCGCCCCCTGCCACAAAATTTTACTCCTGCCAACTGACCACAGTTGGCAATGCTAGCATAAAATGGACAAGTTTAATGTACATAAAAACAGTTACATTTAAAATGTGTGAAATAAATGAGTGGGAAAACAAAATACATTTTCTTAACCAAAAGGGAGGCCGCAGCAGAGAAAGTTTTGGGAACTACTACTACTACTATTTAGCCTATGTTGTTGGCAACTGCCATTTTGTGCCACATGTTTTTCTGTTACTTGGATGTGCTTAATGATCTTATAATAGAAAATATGTTGAGTCATACCTAGATGTCTTTGTCTGTTGTCCCTTTGAAGAAAGGGAGCTTTTACTTTCCTGGTTTCTGATGCAATGCTAAGTGTTCTTAGCAGTCCAATGCCCACCTCATCAACTCTAGTGATTTATCAGACATCATTGTCTGTATTCACCTCTTTCTGTGCCTTAAAACATGTTTATTTTCCTCTGTCTTCTGTTGTCAATGTGTCTGTCCTGACACCTTCCCCTGCACAGCCATGCCCACGCCACCCACTGCAGGAAATCTGACACCTCATCAAGCTATGCCAGGTTCCCCCCTCACCTCCGACCGACTCTTGCTATCAAAAAGCAAGTGGGATGTGAATAGGCTTTTCAAAAAGCAAACCCCCCGCAAAGCAGGTGGACCGGGCCACATCTCACCTGCTACCCTGAAACACTGTGCTGACCAGCTGTCCCCAGTGTTCACAGACATTTGCAACACCTCACTGGAGATATGCCAAGTGCCATCCTGCTTCAAATCTTCCACCATCATCTCTGTCCTGAAAAAGCAAAATCCCTCCGGACTAAATGACTACAGATCCATTACCCTAACCTCTGTGGTTGTCGTCTTGTCCTGACACACCTCAAAGCCATCATTGACCCACTCCTGGACCCAAACCTGCAGTTTGCATATGGAGCCAACAGGTCTGTAGACAATGCGGTCAACTTAGCCCTCCACTTCACCCTGCAGCATCTGGACCACACAGGAACCTATGCCAGGATCCTCCATCCATCCATCCATCCATCCAACCATTTTCATCCGCTTATCCATTACCAGGTCGCGGGGGCAGCAGTTGCCACCCACATCACATTGCACCGTACCAACCCCCTAAACCTTCCTGCGGGTGGTGAGTCCACTGGAAGGTACCAACCGCCCTAACCGAGATTCGAACTTGCCCAGGAGGTGAACCCTGGGGTTTCACACCAATGACAGAGACATTGCCTCTGGGCCAAAGCGCCACTGCCAGGATCCTGTTTGTGGATTTTAGCTCAGGCTATAACATCATCTTCCCAGCTATCCTACAGAGTAAACTGCCCCAGCTCAGTGTACCTGACTCCACCTGTAGGTGGATCACTGACTTCCTGACTGACAGGAGTCAGCATGTGAGGATGGGGAAGCACACCTCAGACTCCCGGACGATCAGCACTGGCTCTCCGCAGGTCTGTGTCCTTTCTCCTCTGCTCTTCTCCTTGTACACAAACACCTGGACCTCGAGCCATCAGAACGTCAAGCTCCTGAAGTTCGCAGATGATACCACCCTCATCGGATGGGAGGTTGACCGCCTGGTGACCTGGTGTAGACTCAACAACTTGCCCTAAAAACAGTGGCGATGAGTGGACTTCAGTGGACTGGGTGATTCTCCTGTGGATACTGTGGAACACTTCCTGGGAACCATCATCACCCAGGACCTTAAATGTGAGCTAAACATCAGCTCCCTCATCAAAATAGCCCAACAGAGGATGTACTTCCTGAGGCAGCTGAAACAATTAAATCTGCCAAAGTCAGTGATGGTGAACTTCTACACCTTCATCATCGAGTCTATCCTCACCTCCTCCATCGCCATCTGGTATGCTGCTGCCACTGCAAAGGATCTGAGCAGACGGCAGTGTATCATCCACTCTGCCGAGAAGGTAATTGACTGCAACTTACCTTTGCTACGGGACCTGTACACCTCCAGAACCCTAAAGCAAGCAAAAAAGATTGCAACCGACCCCTCTCACCCGGGTCACAAACTCTTTGAGGCGCTCCCCTCTGGCCGGAGGTTGCGGTCCTCCTGGACCAAAACCTCTCGCCACAAAAACAGCATCTTCCCATCTGCTATTAGCCAAAAAGGCTCTCACTGACCTCCCCCCCCCACACACACTTCCCCCACACCCCCTTACCTGCACACACACAGAGCCCTGCACTCTAAAAATGTTGCATATTCTCTACTATTCTGTGTCCACACATAGACTGATGACTTATGTGATGTTCTGTTTTCTATTTTGCATTTCTGGACATCCTGCAGTATTAGTAGTTTGAGCCTGTATTGTTCCCATAGTTGGTTCAGCACCGGACGGAGAACACAGCCGGAACTCAGCACAACGCGTCTTTTCATTTATTCACACAAGTCTTTTCAATTATTCACACAGCCAGAAAATGTTTGCCTGTGAGCATATTCATGTTTATATATTGTGTAACTGTATATAGATAATGTTCTTTTGTTTCTGTAGATATATCATAGTCATTTTTATGTTTGCCGATCTATGTATGCTAATGGAGCATCATAACGGGAATTCACATGTATGTTAGCATTGAGCTAGTGGAGTTTTTCAAAGTTTAATACGACTCTTTTTTATGTTATAAATCAACATATCTTGTTGAGATGACTGCCATGTATCTGTATTTGTGTTCAGTTTTACAGATGGAAAAAAAGGAAACTTGTGCTTCTTTATTAAGCGCTGTTAGCTATCTGCCGAGCTATTGTAACGGCCACACACAAAAGCAGGGACAGAATACAGACATAATTTCATTTATTTGTATACCTCCAGTGGCGCTTTGGTCCAGAGGCAATGTCTCTGTCATTGGTGTCATTGGTGTAGAACCCCAGGGTTCATCTCACCACCCGCAGGAAGGTTTGGGGGGTTGGTATGGTGCAGTGTGATTGGGGTGGCGACTGCTCCCCCCGCGACCCGGTAACGGATAAGCGGATGACAATGGATGGATGGATGGATGGATGTATACCTTCATGTACATTTCTTTCGCTGCACTATATGCCACAACAAAGTCAGTCACTTCGTAGGTGAAAACCTACCTGGCAATAAAATCGTTTCTGATTCTGATGTCATGTTAGTTAGCCTCTTCTGACATGGACAAAATCCTTAACATATTTTTTATAATTGTTCTTTTGAATCATTATGTTTATATCTGTGATACTGCCTGTAATTTCACTCATGCATGTTAACACTTGACATACATCATTGCCATGTTAAAATGTATAAATGTTTGATCACAGAAGCGATTCTTCTCTTCTGTGAGACCCTCTTTAACCATAACAGCTATTGGAACCAGATGTGTCTTGTTTTCTTTGTTATTGCTGGATAAAAAAAGGGGGGCCTGTACAATTAAAAGTGATACAGGATTTTAGATTTGATCCTATGCTAGTGGCACTTTGGCCCAGAGGCAATGTCTCTGTCATTGGTGTGGAACCCCAGGGTTCACCTCCTGGGCAAGTTCAAATCCCGGTTAGGACGGGTAGTACCTTCTAGTGGACTCCCCACCCGCAGAAAGGTTTGGGGGGTTGGTATGGTGCAATGTGATTTGGGTGGAGACTGCTGCCCCCACGACCTGGTAACGGATAAGCGGATGAAAATGGATGGATCCTATGCTACAATACACAACACACCTCTGTGTTGCTACTCTGCACTGTATCACATCTTTACACTCTTGTTTTATCTATAATTTTTATGTGTTTTGCCGCTAGATACATTTTTAGATGAAGGGGTAAAATAAAAGCTGAATAAATAAAATAAAACAGGGCAGAATTACATTTTAGTGCCCGATTTTTCCCAACAACTGTATTGTTTTGGATTAGTTTATTAGGAATTTGGTTCTAGTCCTAGTTTTGTGATTATATAAATGATTTATCATAACTCTTCAGTCGTACAAAAAGGTTATATGTAACAAAATGAAAGGAATAACTGACTAAGAATTGGAGGATTTCTTTTCCCCGTAGTAACAGCACCAAAATTTAAGAAATCACCTCGTAGGTTGTCTCAGGCAAGGAATGAAACACCACTGAAATCTAACAATCATATACTACTGTTAGTATAGCCTCTCTCTTCCATTGGCCTACAAGATTTAAACACACACCCGGGAAGTCGAAAACCACTCCCCCCATACAGGTATATAAGCATAAACAAATAACGATACTAACGAAGTCGGAAGTTATTCTTGACAGGATTTGCGTATTAACTACTGTTGTACGAGATTTCCTTGAATACTTCTCCGGTTGTTTATTTTGCTTTATTGTTGGACCTGTTTTGTTTGACGTTTGTTATTAAAACAAATCCACCATCTACCGGCTACTTCCACTCCTTGCCTGAAGACACCTCACACAGCAAGAATCTTTCACTACAAAGTCTGATAATATCCTTAGTAAATTAGTAAATTAGTAAATCGTGGAATAGAGGCCCAGCTTCACATGGAATTTTACACATACCATGTTATTCCTCTAATTTTGATCTGATTAGATTAATCAAATATTTACCATAAGAATGATGGTTTGTTTACTAATTATACAGTACAACAACACAGCCAATAAAGAACAGTGCGTGTGTAATGTACATAGAACTGTAGATACACCTATGAATGAATACACATATGGATCTGCTGTGCTGGCTTTGCAGTGCAACAAAGAGAGACAATAGAGGACAGTAAGTATTGCATCAGCTGGCTCATCCAAATTATGCATATTGGATCGCAACCACTAATGCATACAGCTCACCTTCCTCGATTTCATTTTCAAGTTTCAGTCACATAATTGAATGTCTTTTGTGTTGAGTCATATGAGATGTGTGCAAGGTTATTTACATAACCGTAATCTAGTATTTCATTGTGTTGCCCTGAAATTGACTGAAGCCAATGTTCTTTTAATTAACAATAAAGCAAGTCATGAATACAATCGTGACACACGATTCTGTCACGACTTTATTGCCTTATGATTCATCTACAGAGGGCCGCGTCATCGTCACGCTGTAGGAAATATACATCTTACATTACTAAAAAGGAACATTATATGTTGTTGTGTTCACAAAGAACTAATATGCTGCCGTATCTTAAGTGGTGCTCTTTTTTTAAAGTTTTACTTTAGTGAGATTCCAAATGTTTATCTTTGGTTTTTATACTAAAACAGCAAGAGGGAAAACTCAGATTACCTGTGTACCACAAGGGGGAGCCCAGGTGCATACCACATTTTGAGCACAATGGTGCGCACACAACGCAGAAAGTTTCCTTGTGTGTGTATGGAAAGGGGGGGTGGGTAAACCCCCATAGGGAGGTAGATATAGAGGGAAGTTGGGGAGGAAACTGTGACATCTGGAATTGATTTGAGGCTAAACGAAAAAATAAAATACTCCACATTCCTAAAGGCATGAAGAGCAACTGAAGAACTGAAAGGGGAGACAGGGGAAGGGGGGGAGTAAGAGGTCAAATAACTTTGAGAAAAAAAAGGAAGAAAAAAAGAAAAAAGTCTGTGTAGCAAGCATAAAGGAAGGAATAATCCTTTCTTTCCTTTTTCTTACAACATCAAGTACTTTGTTTTTCAAGTTTGTATGTGTACTACTAACATTAGGTGTTATAGACCCTTAAAACCGTATTTTTTTGGACCATAAAGAGCACCGGATTATAAAGCGCCATATCACTCAACGGGTTTACTTTCATACATAAGGCGCACCGGGTTATAAGGCGCATTAAGCGAAACAAAACAACAAACAAAATGCCCAAATCTCTCTCGACATTATCCGAGTCAGTCTCGTTGCTGTTAATTAGTTGTTCAGTGATGATTCCGGCATTCATGAAAGCTTGGACGACATTTGAGACTGATACCTTAGCCCAGGCATCCACTATTCATTAGCAGATAGTGGCGTAACTCGCCCAGCTTTGCCTGTCTGCCCTGTCTTGGTAAATCTGTGTTCGCCTTCTGTCATCCAATGCTCCCACGCAGCTCGTAATTTAAGTTTAAACGCCCTGTTATCACTAACATTAAACTGTTAGAATTCTTTGATTAATCCACCCGGAATGATGGCAACCCCCAAATTAGTTTCCTTCACTTGGGTTTTGACAATATTGGTGAGATGGGCGCACATGCAGTCGCAGATCAGTAGGAATGAAGATTTGTAAAGAAAAGGGTGTAGTGACCTAAGTTGGACACAGGAGGATTGTTTTTGTTTGCCCCTCCAGAGTCAGGCGGTTGTCACTATTTTTGTTCTGGATGGCCACCGTATTGTTGTTTTGACGCTGTTCCAAGTGGAAACGGGGATGTTGTTTTGCAGAGAGAGTGTGTGTTTTGCCTGTATTGATAAAAAAGTAGAAATAAAATTGACCGTCTGAGTCGTCCTGCATCGCACCATACATAGACAATTTGAAAACAACGCAGAGTCTACAGGTGTTTGGAGGCACGATGCGGCGTTGCACGGATTTGGGTTACACAACCATACTGTAACAGTTGTTGTTGAGCATCTTCTAATTGTGATAACAGAGTTAAACGTCATTGTTGGCTCCCAGTGTGCTTCAGTTAAGTGCTGTCATGGTGTGGCTTTATAAAATCGGTTTGAGGTCAGTAAGCACAAGCAGAATTAATACATAGGACGCACCGGGTTATAGGGCGCACTGTCAATTTTTGAGAAAATTAAAGTCTTAAACACGATAATAAGTTTTAAATACGGTAATATGAAGTAACCTACGTACAGTGGAACCTCGAGATATGAGCATAAGCCGTTCCAGGACCGAGCTCGTAACTCAAGGTTCCATTCCAGCCTTCTAAAAACTCCCTTATAAGTGCTAATAACAATGGAAAAAACATGTTTATAATTGCTAAAGAGAC
>NC_024318.1:16845525-16852997 GCF_000523025.1 Cynoglossus semilaevis | reverse complement strand
ATATAAAATAAAATGTGGTTTTAATTATGAGTTCTTACATTCAAGACAGACGATACAGTAGCGGCTAATGGTGGCATGTGCGGAGGAGGAGGAGAGAGGGAGGACGGGAGGAGAGTTGGCCCGTACGTAAACACTTGATTCCGTAGTGTACCTTACACGTACACTACGTAACTTACATAAACTTAGAATTAACTTAACTTACGATTTTTTTATATAAATTGTTTTTATTTATTTATTTTTTTTGTTGCTTTTATCGATTTTCAGCGGGCACCACTCTCGTATTTATCAACAATTTTATGCTTTATTTCCATTGTGATCATGTTTTTTTTTCTTCTCACTTCATCATCCTTACCACTCACTCTCTCAGGACTAATCACTATTATGAAGATTAATGCACAAAATAGAGAGAACATCACGTAGATAAACACAATACAGAGAAATCACGTAGCTAATGCAAACACAATATGGAAGACTCGCGTGAGATGTGTACAGATGTCGACAAACAAGTGAAGTGAATGAGTTAAGCGGCATGGGCTGCTCCAAGTGCACGGCCGCCTAGCATCAGTGTCTGTAAGCGTGCTCGTTTCTCAAATCTTTACTTGTATCTCAAAGCAAAAATTTGCTCGAAGGCTTGCTCATATCTCGGAATACTCGTATGTCGGGACGTTCGTATCTCGAGGTTCCACTGTACTTCAAATTGTTGCATTTCTAGTCATTACTATCATTATTGATGGTTTGAATGAAACAGTAATGGTATAACAGACTATAGCTTAATGTCACTGAAATGAGTTTTAAGAGCCTTAAAAATGAGATAATATGAAGGCAAAGAATAGTTTTTTTTAGCTTTACGTTAAAATCTTAAAATAGATTAGAACAATTAAAAAATAATTTCCTTAATCATTTTAATTTTAATTGTTCAATTTTCACATCCTTACTTTATTCTAACCTTCTCCTTCTCTCTACCGTATTGGCTTTGCAGAAATGTTAATGTTGTTTTATATGAGGCCAAAACATACACCTCAGCGTCGGAAATGGTTGCAGTATTTTTTTTAAAACATTTTCAATTAGATGTTTCATGCTGATCAGTAAATATTTTCTGGCTCTTGCAGCACACTAAATTACATTTTTTTTTACCACAGAGCTCTATAATATGTAGTTGCATGAAGTACTACAGTAAGTAATGATGGACTGGGGCTGGTAGATAGTTAGTTGGAAATCACAAAAAAGACATTTTACCCATCAGCAGCTCTACAGTATTGATATTATTTTCTTTGCAGATTGAGAGTATATCATGTTTTTAGCTTACCTGGTAATATTAAATACCTTTGTCAGATACGTCATCTCTGTATGGCAACCTCACTGCAAAACCTAGAAAATCCTCAACTTGCTTGTGAAGGTGATAGGAAAAAGTAATTGTCAGACCTTGCAATTTATTTATGAATGAAACAGTTTTAGGCAAGCCCAGAGGATAGAGGTTGATGAATATTTAGCTAAATATTTATATATTTATGTTCTCAAAGCTATTATTGGCGCCGCAGAGCGCTAACAGCAGCATCACCAGTGTAAACAACGGACTTAACGGTGTAAAGCTTAAGCAGTGAAATCTCTCTGCTGTTAGCTCAGAAATTGCCTGTTTTAATGTTATGATTGTTGTTCAGGATAAAAATAAAATACTCCACATTCCTAAAGGCATGAAGAGCAACTGAAGAACTGAAAGGGGAGACAGGGGAAGGGGGGGAGTAAGAGGTCAAATAACTTTGAGAAAAAAAAGGAAGAAAAAAAGAAAAAAGTCTGTGTAGCAAGCATAAAGGAAGGAATAATCCTTTCTTTCCTTTTTCTTACAACATCAAGTACTTTGTTTTTCAAGTTTGTATGTGTACTACTAACATTAGGTGTTATAGACCCTTAAAACCGTATTTTTTTGGACCATAAAGAGCACCGGATTATAAAGCGCCATATCACTCAACGGGTTTACTTTCATACATAAGGCGCACCGGGTTATAAGGCGCATTAAGCGAAACAAAACAACAAACAAAATGCCCAAATCTCTCTCGACATTATCCGAGTCAGTCTCGTTGCTGTTAATTAGTTGTTCAGTGATGATTCCGGCATTCATGAAAGCTTGGACGACATTTGAGACTGATACCTTAGCCCAGGCATCCACTATTCATTAGCAGATAGTGGCGTAACTCGCCCAGCTTTGCCTGTCTGCCCTGTCTTGGTAAATCTGTGTTCGCCTTCTGTCATCCAATGCTCCCAAGCAGCTCGTAATTTAAGTTTAAACGCCCTGTTATCACTAATATTAAACTGTTAGAATTCTTTGATTGTCGTTGGGTCAAAATGTCCCGCCACTGTGTTAAAAACCAATAAAACATCCCCTAAAACTATATTTTTTTCGAACTTGAAATTTGATGACTTTTCCTAGATTGACCCCAACATTAGAAAAAGTGAATTGTTGCCTTTTTTATATTTCCATGTAAGCTGTACAAAAAAAGGTCAAAATTACCCGACAGTCAAATTGAGTTGAAATTACAGTCACAGAGTTAGTTACACACCACAGAATGTGGAATGTTTTAGTTCTGTCTCAGATCAATCAGTAGCAGACAAGACAGGTGGTCGAGAAGGATCCGGACATGTTTGATTGTTTCGCTTAATTGTTTTGCGCCTTATGTATGAAAATAGACCTGTGCATTGATATTGCACCTTACACTGCGTTCCAAATTATTATGCAAATGATAGTTTTCTCCGATTTTCATCATAATTTTCAAATGATCAATTAAGTAGTAAAGTGAGTAAAATTCAAAGGATTACTGAACAAACCTCCCAATGAAAACAGATTTTTTTGAAAATAAAAACTTAAAATGCACTGTTCCAAATTATTATTATTATTATTTTATTGTTGTAAAGAACTGAAAATTGTCATTTGTTAAATTAGAAGCCTTAGCAGGTCAAACCATCAGGTCTATCATTTAACATCTAACCACTAGTCTACCTTGTGGGCCTTAGAGACTTCAAGTCCTAACAAACTCACAAAAAAAAACAAAAAAAAAACACAATAACAAACAAATAATTTGGTTCATGGCTCAGGACGCTAAACAGTGGTTATGCAGATATTCTTTTTCTCTTAAATAATCTTGTGGCAAACACAAGCTATCAATGTCCTACCAACAAATTACTACCATATGGCAGACTGCTGTATGCCGGTATTCTAAGCGGTAGTCTGCCTCCTCTGAGAAAACCACTGGAAAATGCAGTATTTCACGAGATTCTGATGGTTTTATTGTTAACAGAGCAAAAGAAGAAGATTGGAACCCTTATACAGAAATTCACGTTGCTGAATAAGCGACGATAAAGATTAGCACTAGATGACATTTCACCCATCTCATTTATCACTTTTTGAGACCTCTGGCTGAGCCATCTGACCTGTGAAATGTCATGTACAGACCACTCATTTTAGACTAATGTGTGCATAAACCCATATATAAAAAGTAACTAACACAAATACACGGTGAAAAGCATTTACATCGTGCTCAGCTTGTTTGTCTGTCACTTCAGGCACTCCCTGAAATTTAAAATAACCTTTTCATTAATTGAAATAAATAACTGAAATTGATAAAAACTAAACTTAAAAAACAAACCGTAACTAACTGAAAATGTAGTGTGTGTACTACAAACAATAACAAACTGAGATATTAGATGAAATGCCCTTCATTTTTGTATTTGTCTATTTATTTATAAGCCTATGAAAATCAACTGATTTCGCTCCAGCAGTATTACAGGAGTTAGGGGGCGCAGTCACTTCTCGTGGCAAGTTTAAACTTCAATACATTTGTGACTTGGAAGACGTTCACTAGCCCTAATTCGGAGACACCACAATGGTATTAATTCTGCACATTTTTTATGCCTCATAGTCTACTTTGTACAACCTTGTCTGGTAGGAGTAAGGACAGTAGTGGGATCAATCCTTGAGCTTGAAATGCATTTCTGGTTCAGCTGAAAAAGAAAACCCAGAAATACTTTCAAACCTACTGGTTTTAGCCGTAACCACACACCAGCTCATGCAAACAAGGAGAGTTGCTAGCAATGGAAAACTCATCACAAATTTAAGCTGTGGTAGCCAATGTACACATCTGCAGACAGAGCAGCAGACAGAAGAAAAAAAAATGAAAAAAAAGAAAGAAAAAGAAAGGAAAGCAATGAAAAGGCATGAGAAAAAAGAAAGAAAAGAAGAGAAAAAAGAAAAAGGTAGAGAAAGAAACAAAAACAAAGAAAGAATGTGTTCAATCAGAGATCTATTCCCTGTCTATCTACTATTCGACTTTTCTCTCTCTCTCTCTCTTTCATCTCTTATTCCTCCTGCACGAATAGTTTCCACTACTTGTTACCACATGTCTCCTTCATGATTTCCTCTCCTAAAACTTCTGCTTTTGTTCCTCTTTTCCTTTTGTATTTTCATCAAATAGTACATTGTGCTAAATGTGAACTACCCTAAATGTGAACGGTAAAAGGAAGCAGTGACTGAAATCTTGCCATTTCTCTGTGTTATTTTAAGTGTATATCCATCTTCTCTGTCTCGGGAGATTGCTTGAAAAACAATGTTTCCAATCCATCATTTCTAGTTCTCTCTCTCTCTCTCTTTTTTTTTTATCTGAATGCTTAAACCATCCTCATCAGGATCTATGACGTGTATCTCTCCAAAGATATTTTTACTTACTCCCTTGCTCTCTGACCTCTCGAACCAAGGTATTCCAACAAACCAAGGCATATAAGCTTTTTTTGTAATAGATATCATTTGCACAGTGACAATGATCATCATCTGGAAACAATATACCAAAAGGCATCTAGCAACATGTGTGGTATTTATTAAAAAAATATTTGGCATCTAGCAACATGTGTGGTATTTATATATATATAAAAAATGTTATTTCTTTTATTTACGGTATAGTTTACAGTTTGTCACCACATCAGTATACTAGTGACGCACCGAAATAAAGATTCTTGGGTGAAACCAAAAACTGAAACACCGAAAGAAATGATTATGCCAATTATTAAAACCATTGCATTTATAGCTATGGCTGTGTACTAAACCTCAATAAAACCAAGTCACTGCGATTGCATAAATTATTATTAATAAATAAATGTCAAAATAATGACAATTCTCAAATGGCAGAGGAATAAAATCAACTGAAGTCAGAACAGAATAGCCTACCTGTTATTATTATTTGAGAATCTCTCTTGCAGGATCTCACAGAACATATCAGACAACGAGGGTGCCTGCCCCGAATCTGGCACACTGTGCTGCGAGTGCCAGAAAATATGGTGGGATCAAACAGTCAACACGGCATCATGTTTCACAGAGGAAAAAGTGAGATATTAGTTTGAGCAACAGTGAATATTTTTTTTTCCTTTTAAATACCTAATCTAAGACTAATATGACCTCAAAGAATACGTTAAAAATACACTTTTGGGTCTCGCCTGCATTGGCGCTCACCAGATGCACACAGATCCACACTGCTGTAGCCCGCCGACTTTTTCTGTCTAGTGCACTTCCTGACTACTCCATTTCGGTAGGGAGTGGGGGAGAAGAGGGAATTTAAACAGAGAGTCTTCTGTACAGCAAAACCTTACCACTCTTCCTGCCACACTTCCTCTCCTTAAGAATCAGGTAATGCATACCCAGGCGTGCAGACACATACAGATTCAGTCTTTTTGGATCACCATCGTTTTGCTGAAAGCTTTGTTCTTTTTTTTTCTGTGAACATTCAGGTGTCTATGAGTGAATGTTTGCAGCCACGGATTGTGTGTTTTTTACGACTACCGCTAAAACTTACCAACATAGATACATAACACACATACACAGATACTCAAACCCTACCTCTTTCTTACAGCATCTAGCATTATAGCGTCTCTAAATGTGTTTAATTTTTCTCACAAGATCAAATTATATCCACCATTTGTTTTTGTGGAATTTTATATATTTATATTTTTTCCAAGCTTGTTTTGTTCTGATCGATGTATCTTCAATCTCTTCTCTTTTCCTCTTACTGTTCTTGAAATCACCCACTTACAGATTAAAGAGATAAACCAATTCAAAAATAATATATTATGTAATCGATAGGATTTTTTAAGAAATTATTTATAGTTTAGTTGTACTCAAAATGTCTGTATTTCAAAAATGGTCACAGGTTTTTGACTTTCAAGCACTTGATTAAATTCACAGTCTTTTCTTCTGTCATATCCTTTACCTCCTACGTTGCAAGTTGTCACATTCCCTTATATTTTGCATTTTCCCTCTCAAGGTTTTCAACATGTCCACCATTCTGCAATAATGATATTCCATTTTTAGGCCCAATGATGGCCTACCCTGGCTTTTCCCCGCTCTAACTATTGGGATTATCTGTGAACCATGTCTGTGACAAACCAATTCATTTTTACTCTTCATTACAACACATTTGGAGACAGCATTATCAACAAATTTGGGTGAGAAAAAACAATCAGAGAAGGGGAACAGAAGAGTGACAATACTTTACCTCTAGTTAACTCAGCATGTTTTGTGCTAACCTTTGCTAAGTTAACTACTTCTCCAGATCGACCATAGTCAATTGCTAATATAAATAAAATGCTGTGAGATGTTGAAAAGATGGATCTGTGTCTACTTTCGCTGCTATTTAGATGGTTATTTATTGTTTTAATAACATTTTTAATTATTTGGAATTCAGTCAATAATTTTTATTAATATGGATTATATTTAAAAACATTTATTGATTCAGGTTGCTGCTCCTCATCCTCAGTTTCCCTGTTATCTGTCCTCTCCCCAGTTAATGAGCTGAACGGTCTAATAGAATTTTAGACAAAGATGGGGTTAGGTCTAGTCATTCTGCGTTTGGAAAGGAGCAGTAGTTTTTCTTCTTGGTAACTGTCACCACAGAAATAACTTCATGTTAACCACAGAACCAGCCTGCCTTTCCTAGCCTAGACGAGTCCTTTTTGATGTGCTGCCACCCTTAGCTAGGTAAGTGTAGAAGTGTAAGTGTAGAAGAAGTCAAGTGAAGTTGAGTAAATGTGATTTGTATACCCCAATTCTACAAAACACACGTGTCTCATTGGTCTTGACATTTTTCAATAAGGATTGAAATAAACTTAAAATATCCTTAAAAAACCCATTTAACGGAGCGCAAAATGGAGGTGTATACAGTCAATGTTTATACTGAGTTTAAACTAGCAATACAGACTATAGCAGGATAGGAAGTTACACACTGGGCAAGCATTTTAGCAACAGTGGGTAGAAAAACTTCAGGAAGAAATCGCCATCAAATCCAGACTCAGTGTTGCTGTCTTTATCAGCAAAGAGAGCAAGTGTGAAAAAAAATTGAAAACAATGAGAGAACACGAGTAGACATACAACACTATATTCTTTGATGTAAATGTAGCAGTGTACACTACAGTGGTGGACTAAGCCCATCCCCCCAAAA
>NC_024318.1:16831172-16845200 GCF_000523025.1 Cynoglossus semilaevis | reverse complement strand
CTTATCCGTTACCGGGTCGCGGGTGCAGCAGTCTCCACCCAAATCACATTGCACCATACCAACCCCCCTAAACCTTCCTGCGGGTGGTGAGTCCACTGGAAGGTACCAACTGCCCTAACCGGGATTCGAACTTGCCCAGGAGGTGAACCCTGGGGTTCCACACCAATGACAGAGACATTTAATTCAAAACAATATTTCACCATTTTCAATCTCTGTCAGTCAGCCCATGCCGATCTCTTTTGAGCCCCTGGTGCACACTGCACGATCCAGCGCAACCTAGCCATACATCTGATGACAGCTGGACATCATTTGAAAGAGAGTTTGAGTGTGAGTGTGCATGTGCCCTGTTGGATGGGATACGCGGGGAGGATGGAGGTGAATGACTTCAATTCACTACCTTTAAATATACAGTATGTGTAATTTTGTTTTAGCCTTGTTTCAAGGTGCTTATTGTTGTTACTTATTTTGGCCTCAAGAGCAGTACCTCAAAAGTAGTTGAGGTAACATTTAGGTAGTCAAACATATACTAATCATAAGATCTGATCTAACCCTAACACTTGTTTTTAGACTTATTTTTATTTATGATTTGCATATATACTGTCCATCCATCCATCCATCCATTTTCATCCGCTTATCCGTTACTTATCACTGCACCGCACGAGCCCCTTGTGAACCTTTCTGCGGGTGGTGAGCCCACTGCAAGGCGCCGACCGCCCTAACCATGATTCCATCTTGCCCAGGAGGTGAACCCTGGGGTTTCACTCCAATGACAGAGACATTGCCTCTGGGCCAAAGCGCCAAAATATAATTTCACTTTCACAAAAAGTTCAGAAAAGCAGATTCTCAAATCAATATATAAGAATAATCGTTCTGAATAACTGTGATATCCAAAATTAATCAAAAAATCGTGATTTTGATGTTTGCCATAATCAAACATACCTGCAACCATCTTCTACTCCATGGTTGCCAGTGTCCTCTGTAGGAAACATCCAGATGAAATATAAAAACATTGTTCAAAAAGGTAAGGCATATTGTGCTAGGCTGTGATTGGAAATGACTTTGATTTAATTGATTATTTTGGACTATTACACAAAGTAAATATTCGTTATGTGGCTACTCCAAATAGTAATTTAAATCCCTAACAAAATCTTTTTTTTTAACTCACCCCCTCACTTAATACCCCATTTTGTAGATTAACACTTGGTGCAATGCTTACACATCTTTATTTTGAATGTATTGAAGTCATTAAAATTGTGATGATGTGTACACCGTGCACACAATTTGCTGTGATGTGAGCGCACGTACACCTGTGTGAGGTCAGTGTTCTAAGGCCAGAGCATGTCATCAAAAATAAATTATACTGTTTGATGAAAATGAATAGCATTCAAATGGATATTCCTCTGGAAATGACAAGACAACTAGTGTGGGTTGAAAGATTCTCATGCGATGCAAAGCATTTTGAATATTTTCAGCTTTGGGAATGAATGGACAAACCATGTCAAACAGCGCTCTTCGTGTGGGAGGAGACAAGTAGAAACACAATGTTTCTTCAAGTAAACCTGCCATGGTTATGTTCACAGCAGAGGTGGGACCAAGTCATTGCTTTGCAAGTCACAAGCAAGTCTCAAGTCTTTGCACTCAAGTCCGAATCAAGTCTCAAGTCAAAATAGGCAAAGTCCGAGTCGAATCCAAGTCAAGACTGAAAAGTGTCAAGTCAAGTCCCAAGTCCTGCCGTTTCTGTTTCGAGTCCTTCCACTCACTGCCACTCGTTTTTTGTTGACCATATTGTAGTTTTTAAATCCAATGTTCACAGCAGAGGTGGGACCAAGTCATTGCTTTGCAAGTCACAACCAAGTCTCAAGCCTTTTTTCATTCTCCTCTTTTTTTTTCTCATTGGTTGTCCCGCAATTTGATTGGCTCGATATTATCGCGTCAAAACAACGTGGGTCTAATTTGATTGGACGTTGTGTACGCGATGAGAGATACAGAGCGCTCCTCAATAACTTACTTTATAATCTTTGGGTTTTGGAGAAAGTATCAAGTCTTGTCGAGTCAAAGGGCTCGAGTCCAAGTGAAGTCACGAGTCATTGATGTTAAAGTCCAAGTCGAGTTCCAAGTCTCTTTACATTTTGTCAAGTCGAGTCTAAAGTCATCAAATTGTCTGACTCGAGTCCAAGTCATGAGACTCGAGTCCACACCTCTGGTTCACAGTGTCTGTTACTAAAGTGTCTGACTCAGAGTTTCAGTTATCTCTCTTCGAGGAATTGAGATTTTTGGAATATCCCTCAGGTTTCCATAAGAATAAACAAGCTGCTCTCATGGTAAAGCTGCTGGTTGTTTAGCGCAGGCAGCTTGTCTTGTTCAGCTCTGGGGGATGGGATGTCATATACCAGCTTCTCTCTTGGTTTTCAAAGCCAGTAGCTCTTCTCTTCAGTGAGAAAAATGGCTCCTGGCGTGTTTTTGTCGAAAATATCCATAGGATATGAATAAAAGGACATTTCAAGGACATACATTTCACGTGAAATTAATTTTGCAAACAAGAGCCAACTTATGGTTAGCTGCTTTATTTGTTCTTTTTCATTGGATCAATTTTGAAAACTGAATGACTATGTTTATTTTTATACGGTACATAGTATACGGTATACGAATACTATATACTTTTAGCATTAAATCATAACATGATTAAATCTTTTTAAATTAAATTAAATTATATATGTATAAAAATACAATATATCATATATTTAAATAGTATAATATAAATATTTTGTATTAAACATAATTAAATTAAATCTTAACATGGTATATTACAATATACCATTTGGTAGAATCCCAAATAATAATTATCTCTACCACAATGTCTTGTTAACTCACTGATTTCTAAGGTTGTAATCTCCCAGCCGACTGGTCGATTTATCGGTTGATGCGCTCTGACTCAACTTAAATTTTGATTGGTTGATTTCTGGCACTTTCATCCTGATGAAATTAACATCTGCAGGAAATTACCAAGTGCCAATGGTTTCACAGTTAACAGTCTGTTTTCAGAACACCCCCTTGTTTTCTTTAATTTGATATAGCCTAACCCACAGATAGACATATTGATTTTCAGTGAAAAGGAAAAGCCCAGAATGGTTGTTTGAAGAGAGCAAAATATTTTGAAAAGTATATTTTATTGTTTTTGCATAATTCAATAAACATTGAATGTTATATCACTTGATCTTTGTTGATTTTTTATTATTTTAGTTAAAATCCACAAACGCATGCTGTCCACCTGAGTGGACATGTTCATAACTCCTTGAAAATTTGGTGTATAAAAACAGAACCAAATCCGTTCTTATTTTTATGTCTAAAAACACATAAAACACTTAGTAACATTTTTTTAACTCAGTATATCATGGGTCATGGATCAAAGGGTTAAGTAGTTAAAAGCGTACCTCTGGTGGTTTGCTGAATATTATTTAATTTTGAGCATCTACTTACAGTTAGCCTCCTCTACCATGTCAAAGACATCTACAGTGTGGCAGTATTTCAAAAAAATAGAAGAATGAAAGGTTTGCAAGAACCAGTTTGTATATCACAGCTCGACTGCAAACATAACATATTAGGTAAAAACAGACGGATTGCCCCATCTAACACGAGTATATAAACATATCAGAATTGGCATATTTCAATGTTTTAGTCTAATAGTTGTTAATTAATTGCAGGCGCACCCGCCCACTACAACTATAGCAGCATCTCCCAAATACACCTAGACCATGCTGGATGTTATCTAAAAATGTTTTTTTTTTTTTTTTTAAAGTGGACTCACCTTTTGTGTTTAAGAGTAAAGGTTTTAGGTTTATAGTCTATCCGTGTCTCGTGAAGCTGAGCTCCTTTGTTCAGTTTTGCCTTTTATGAGGACATGCACATGATGGTGTCTACTAGATATTATAGCATGAGGACATGCACATGATGGTGTCTACTAGTTATTATAATATGACGAAAACAATTTTTCAAAATATTTCTCAACAGTTCTTGTGCTGTTATCAATAGTTGACATATGTATACATTTACAGAAATCATGGGCTCATGATATTACTCTACTGATTTCACAACGTTTTAATTTAAATGCAGATGTCTTTGTTCAACTTCAAGACATATTTCATCTTAATAATATAACGTCTTCACTGTTCATACTGCATCCATCCCGACCTTTTATTTTTTGTCCCTGCCACACTATTGTTTCAAAGTCTCTTATCTTAATTTCCTCATCCTGCTCCTTCTCTTACCCATCCCTCAGGGTATTGATTGTGTTATTCATAATATGTCATGTTGACTGACAGCTACTTATTGGCTTAAATTGTTCTTCGGCTGCTGTAAATGCAGCTGTTTCATTGTCCTATAGTTAGCATTTTGACCGTTTGGGAGCCACTAAGAGGTAGTGAAACATTGAGAAGGTGCTAGTGATAAAGAGGGGAACGTACTGCCAATGCATTTCACAAAAATATAGACTCATAGATTTAGGATAACAGAAGTGCTGTAAACCTAAATCTTGTATTTCATCATTTTTGGCAAAGATGATTGGACTTTAATAATGGACTTTTGCTTTGTCTTGTTAAAGTAAATACATTTTTAACAGATTCATTTTTTAAAAAAGCAACTACTGTATTTGTCATAAAAAAAGTTTAAATAGTAAAAAAAAGTAAATTACGAAGAACAGCATAAAGGTTAGATACCTTAACCGTAAACAGCATGTTAAGAACATTATATTACATAGATTAGAGGAATACATATATCAGAGAATATATAATCTATACATTTTAATTCTATATATATAGAATATATAAAAAATATTTAGAATTAAATATTTAGAATATTTAAAGGAAACATTGTGGACAAATCACAGGTAGGATTAGGCCTTTTACTTTTTCTCAAGGTTATAATAAAAAAAAGAAGCTGAATATGTTGTTTCTTTGACCCTTGAATTTCATCAATACACCAAGCAAAATGTATAAAGAAAATGACTCCAGGGCATAGTTAAAACATGCAAATTTAATATAATGTTTAATATATGTTAGTTGGGTAGGGCTGGTTTAATATACATACCATTGAACCATTTAAACAAATGTCTTGCCAAAAACACAATTTACTATGAATTGAAACCACTGTTTCAACATTGCTCCTCACCCCCTTTACCCATAAACTCTCCATTCATTGACAAGCGGAAGACACAATGTTCATTGTACTGAAACCCAGTATCTTATCCCATTAAGCAAAGTGACCCCCCCACCCGGTTTTACAACTCTGCCCCAGCTTTTTGTTTAGCAAACCCCTTCCCCTTTTTTTCCAGAATGATACAGAGGGCTCTTTGTTATATAAACCAGGCTTCAGTATACAAGCATGGGTGGCTACCAAACATCCTTTTACCCACAAAATCAAAATGATATATTGTTAAAAATTACATTTTTCTTATTTTACTACTAGTATCTTATGACTTCAGCTACCTTTGGTGTTTTGAGTTTAAGTTTAAACATCTTTTTTTTGTATTTTGGGAGAGAAAAGCTTTTTATAAATGTGTGCATAACAAAAACAATTTCTGAGAATGATTCTTCAATTCTTCAAAAAAAAGGGACTATTACAAAAGACATTTTGAAAAAAGGTTCACACAATGGAATACTCTTTGTGTTATTCAGTTCTATTATGTAAAACCTTTGTTTCATCTGGCAATATCATCTTATATACACTGAATACTAAAATGTGTTGCATGTGTCAAGGTCGCAGCTGAAAGGCCAAAACACCCAGTGATTCAAAGCTACGCTACTGATGATGTTTCCCAAAATTTACATCTTTCCAATGGTTGTGATATAACTCCCTATATGTTTTCTTTCCTTAAAGTGAACTTTAAGGACCCGGACTTTTAGTGGACGTTTTGTACTTTAGGAGTCAAGGTTTTAAGTAATAGTCTTTTCGTGTCTCGGCCACAAAGCCGAGCTCCTGTGTTGAGTCTCACTCTGTGTGAGGACATGATGGCAGAGCGAAATGATGGTGTCTGTCAAATATTATAACATGACCAAAACAACTTAATATTCGTCTTAATATTCCTCAACAGTTCTTGTGATATTATCACTAGTTGAGATATTTGTCAGGGCCAGTGGTGCGTAGTAAAGAGTTACATTTATTCCGTTACATTTACTTGAGTAAGCTTTTCAAAAAGCTCGTACTGGCCGAGGAGTGTGTGTGTGTGTGTATATGTGTATATATATATATATATATCAATATTCATTATATTGCTGGCTTTGATGGTACACCACTGAAGCTAAGCTAGTACTGGCCGAGCAAGAAGTGACCACCGTATAAGAATTACAGCAACACTTTGTGTTTAATAGGAACCAAGATTACCATTTCACTAAAAGGTTATTATGACGTTTGTGAGAGCAACAGAAGAACGGATGCTTAGTGAGCTAACAAACCATACTTAATAAATTTTGGGGGCTCCCTAAAATATGTGATCAGTGACAATTACAAGCCAATAATCTACTGGAGCAGTGTACAGAGCCTCTACTTCTTAAAAGCAACACCAAGTTTTACTTTGCTGGTCCAGCATAATATTTGGCTGACAATAAGGACAAGGCTTTAGTCAAGCAGAGAAACGTCAGGATTCCTGAAGAGTTCATTTTGTCAACAAACTGTTGGTGCAAATATGCAAGTTGCAGCAGGTAACGTGATACACCTATCACTTTTCAACTGCAATGTGCAGATGCACACTGATACTTCTCATTAAAAGGATGGTACCTGGGTTGGTGTAAGAACCCAGTTGAATTAAATCAATTTGAGCACTTGTTTCCAGACCTTTCAAACCTCTCCTCCAGTGACAGGGGGACACATTAGCCATTGACAACTCTTCAAAGGACAATGATGTGGACCCAACTGTACCTGACCTCATCACAGCAGTCAGTGTAATTGTAAGTTCATTGGTGTGGTAAACAAAAGTTTAACTGAGCTCCACAATAGGAATACACACACATTCTGAAATATCTCGCTTTTTTTTAGATTAATGAGATAAGGTTTGTATGCGCTTTTTTTTTTTTTTTTAGAATAATGAGGAAAGGTTTGTATGTTTGCACAGATAAAAAATAGAAATGCCTTACAAGTTCTAAATTCTGTGAAGATGATTATGTACCACATCTGACAGCTGACAAAACGGACGACAGCTTTGCAAAAGTAAACCACCACAAGGGTAAGAGAATACCCCAGATGAAGTAGAAGTCACAGCAGAATCATCTTCAGCTAGTAGTTTTGCAGTGACTGTTATGATTTGAAGAAGAAAAAAAGATGGTGGCATGTGGTACAACAAAAGGTTCTCCTGTGCCTTCTGCTCAAAGTCTGTCAGCAAAATGGCAAGTAATTCAGAGAGTTGTTCTCTGAATTCAGAGAAAAAGCGCAACAGTGTCCACAACAATCAAGTAATTCAAGAAGTAAAGGAAATGGTGATACCTCGTCAGCTATCCAAGACAGAATATTACAATTGTTTAATCTTCTGATTATATGAACTGAAATAGTTTTAAGGCCTATTTGAAGAGGAAATCCACTCGAAGGCACATGCAGCGATGCCATCTATAAGTATGAAGGTGGCTGCGCTAAAGCCAGGGAAAATCAGAGTGCAAGCTCTGTGTGCATATGCTCGGCCAGTTCCTGAACCTTTTGGAAGATCCACTTCAAAATACCCTCTATGGCATTTAAATTGGGCCACAATCTAAAAAAGGCGATAGTGATTTGAGTAAATGGAATGCACCACAACTGAAAAAAAAATGCACCAAAAGAAGGAGTGCCACACAAGACTTAAAGAACATCCGAATAAGAAAAGCTGGGCTGAACTTGCCAAAATAACTCCTGTGTGATTTGATTTTTTTTTTAACTATAGGAGCACTGGGATTCCAAAACAGCCGTGAGAGCAGTCATTCTGACTCCTAGATTCTAAACTCTATAATCACTCATGATACATTCCCAAATCAAATATTGATGGGTTCACTTTGTTAAGAAATCTTTAAAACAACAACAACATAACTCAGAAATGTGTATTTTAAAACTTATTTAATACTCACATTACCCTAAATCCACGGCTCATTGCAATTATTCGTAGCAGCCTTATAACCATATTTGGTTAGAAAATATGGTAACACTGAGAACAACAAAAACAGCAATAACAATAAACACAAAAAAATACACTGATATATTTCCACTATTTATATTGATGTGCACCTCTGTTCCTCAACCTAATTCTCACAGGCAAGGATGGTGGCAGGTGATACCTCGTCAGCTATCCAAGACACCTGTAGAATCTTCTGATTATTTGCACTGTATTAATTTTAAAGCCTATTTGAAGAGGACATCCTTTTGGGGGCATATGCAGTAAAGTCATCTGAGCAGGAAGGTGGCTGCTCTAAAGGCAGGGAAAACCAGAGTGCAAGCTCTGTGTGCACATGCTCAGTCTGTTCCTGAACACGTATGTGTAGCATTTTGGAATATCCATCCATCCATCCATCCATTTTCATCCGCTTATCCGTTACCGGGTCGCGGGGGCAGCAGTCGCCAGCCAAATCACACTGCACCATACCAACCCCTGATAAACCTTCCTGCGGGTGGTGAGATCTTGCCCAGGAGGTGAACCCTGGGGTTCCACACCAATGACAGAGAGATTGCCTCTGGGCCAAAGCGCCACCATTTTGGAATATGGTAAATAAAATGAATGAAGATGAAATTAAAAACTCTGTCTGCCAATACAAGATCATATTAGAATTTGGTGAACACCTCTTCAGTAAACTTCGTCACTACGTCACAAAACCTGATTACGTAAGACAGACAATGCAGGAAACAGGACTGCTCTTCCAAGGAAAGAAAAATGGGAGGTTGAAGGTCATGTCCGACTTCTTGGTACCAGCTCATTTTAAACTTGTGATAGATGTCAAAGTAGAGATCTTCTGTCTCGTCTGTGAGAGGAAGCTTGTGATAGATGTCAAAGTAGAGATCTTTGTGTTTTTGGTCTGTGAGAGGAAGTGAGAACCAGGAAGAAAAACCCAAACTTCCTTTTGCATCAGTGTGGCTAGGCTTACTTTTCTATACCACAATATTTTGATTTTCATAACCATTTAACACAGCATTTCAGTTCAAAACAAATTCACTGGTTCTATCCCCACCCCCCTTTTTTTATAGAATTCTGCTGTTCTGGTGTGAACTTCTTTTTTGGTCTTCATGTGGCTTTGTAATGGATGAGTGACGTGGGATTATTCATAACAATTAACTGCACTGTATGTACAGTATGTGTGTGACCGTATGTGTAAGGATTTAGTTATTTAGGCAGTACAATCGATTGATATACACACAAACACATAACACACGACAGTTAATTATTTTTGCATAATACCTAATGAAATATCCTCCATTGGCAGGATTATTTCATATTCCCTTTAGATTGTCTTCAGGGAATATTTAGTAATGATGTCTTTTGTTGCATTTATTTATTTATTTATGTTTATTTTAAATCCCATCTCTTTAAACCTTCTCAAACCCTGTTGCTATTTTCCTACTGAGTCATTTTAAATCAATTTAGCAAAGTTAAAATGTAGTTAAGATTGGCTTCAAAAGAACAACCTTGTCCTTTACCTTCTCATGTGACTGGTGTCATGAGACCATGAGCCACTGGACTGCATCCAAAGACAGCCATGGAAACAAATTCCACTGTATTACATACAGTAGATATATTCTCTCTCACAGATAAACATCTAATTACCCAGGTAATCATTTTGCCCAGTCATGTGTTCCTACCAGTGAACATGCATTTGTAGATGGGAACACACCCAGACACAAAGTCGGTGTTAGCACAGATCTCTTGATTAAAAAAAAAAATTACAGATTTGGTTAATCAATACTCATTTGAGCAGATCAATTCTTTTGTCAATACAGTATTCTGAACATCAGTAACAAAATCAATCAAATCACTCATGAATCCTATCTGATAAATCGGTAGATGTGGTTTATGGTTAATTATTATTAATACAGATAAATCAATCTTCAAACTTTTCTCTATATATCACTTAAACAGAAAAACGCCTCCATTATTGAATGAATTTAAACAGCCACATTTCAAACAAAATCATTTTTTGCAACACAATAAATTGCAGGCTCTCGTGTAATTGTACTCTGACCTAAGTCCATTTAAAGGCCTTCGTTTATATGTTGACCCCACCACTCTTTGTACTATTTTCTATGAAAGGTCATGCAAAGGTAACAAGCTCGGGCAAAGTAATAGAGTACATGCAAGTTTGGGTATGTTCCTCTTT
Organism: Cynoglossus semilaevis; assembly: GCF_000523025.1. Lineage (NCBI taxonomy): Eukaryota > Metazoa > Chordata > Actinopteri > Pleuronectiformes > Cynoglossidae > Cynoglossus > Cynoglossus semilaevis. The sequence continues at coordinate 16,834,887 of NC_024318.1, read as the reverse complement.
CGGAACCATGACGAGCTGTTTTGATTAGTTCTGTATAAAAGGAGAAACAGAAAAAAAAGGGACAGGGAGGACCATGAAGAGAAGAACGGTTTAACTGTAACCTAAGTCCAACAGCTCCCTCTGTTGTCACTCAGACATTCCTTTGTTCATTCTACCTTTATTCTCCATTTTCTTTGCAAACTTTTCAAACACAGAACGTTTTTAGTTAACAAAACTCCATTCTGTTTTGAGTGTGCATCACAACCTGAGGGGCCACCCCGTGTGTTCACTGTGTCCTTTCTGAGCCCATCTTAAAGTATGGAAATCTATTTCTGTCAACATCGTCTAACTAAAACAAATGACACTATGTATATAAAAAAAAAGTTTCTGCTGCCATTAGATTCATTAGATTTTAGTCGCCCAGCAGTCTTTCAATCTGTAATTAAGACAAATACACTTTTGTATGTAAATACAGACAGGCTTATAATGGTAAGCAAACACATTCCAACACTACCCTTACTACTTTGCACACTAAACCAAATATTAATATTGGTATTAACACTGTAAACCAAATATTAATAATACTTGTGTCACTTCTAAGCAGCTGTTGCCGCTCCCCAAAAATAAAAAATAAAAAAAATGTTTGAGCTATACAAAGTTCATTATAGTCTTTGTAAGTGACTCCACAACAAAGAAGCTGCACACAGAGACTGAGAAATAGTTTAGTGATTATGGGGGGAAAAGGTGAAAATACTCTTCAATAAACTGCGTAGCTTTTTGTAGCCGAGTTGAGGAAACAGCCAGCGCTTCGTCAGTTCTTTTTATTGAATAGTTGGCTCCATATATCAGATAAAATAAGAACAGCAATAAGGTATCTTTCTCGCTCTCATAGAAAAAAAGAACACAAAAGGTGTTTGTGAGAGCTTAAAAAAAAGACAAAAAGGGTAGAAATGGTTGTTAGAGGGAGACGAACCCTTAAACGTGCAACAGTGTGCCACAATGTCCGCAAGACAAGACTGGACCCAGAGAGGGAGAGGGTGAGATTATTGCCTGCTTAAAGAACAGCAATCTTGAACTGTGACATGAATACTAAAGGCTGTAGAACACTCACACTCACAACACTCACTCTCATGGTGTGCTGTGTGTTTGCCGCACAATCGAATCGTTTTCCAGCTTCCACGAAGACCCGGGAGCACTGTTATTCGCCAACAATAGTCCTCATTCTAGCACATTCACAAATGCGCTTAATCTCCGCAGCAATTAAGCATATGATTTCCCCAGACACACCGTAAAAAAAAAAATCAACGCCAGTTGTTTATGAACTTTTTACATTTTCATCCTCTGTTGCGTGGATTGCGTGATTACGCACTGTATGTTGTCGACCGAATTCATAAAAAATACACTCTTTACGCTCTCAAATTTTAAAGATGCTTTTGCGTAAATGAGACACTCATTAAAGCAGAGCTGCCAGAGGTTTGCACGTAGGCACAGATGTACCAACAACGACGAGTTCGGTCTTCTTACCTTAAAGACGTCTGAAGCGCAGCTGGTGTCTCCAGTGAAATCCCCCCCAGAAGACATAAGGCGGTTGAAAGGCTCGCTCAGATCGAGTGTCGAACACATCCACCGAGTCAAAGCGACTCCAGCGTTTTTTGGTGTGGAATGGATCGGAGCCAAGTTGCTTCTCTCTGCTCTGCTAACGTTCTTTACGCCTTTCTTGTTAATTCCAAACGAATGTGGTAGTTATTTGAAGAAAAACGCAAGGGGTTTTAAACAAATACACGAGTCGTGCCTCCCTGTCAGGATTTGAGACTGAGGTGACGAATATGACTGACGTTGGTGATAAGGCGGAGGTGATGATGGAGGGTGTTGGAAGAAGAATGAGGAAGAATCACCGCAGCGTTATCCTCGGTGTTCTGTGGGCTTTCAAATACGTCCCTACTGCTTCGTCCTCGCTCTAAGAGTTTTAAAGTCTGAGTTAGGTAATATGGTGATGAAGAGACAGAAGAGAAGGAGAAAGATAGATCGAAGGGAGGGGGGCGGGGGGTCGGGGGGTGAAAAGAAGTAATGGAGCCGTGGGGCCGGTGAATTTTGAGAGTGAGCATTTTCTATTTTTCCATATTCTGGTCATTTCTCAATATTGATGTAATTATTGGATTTATTCAATTCATGTGTATATATATTTTGAAGCTGTCGCTTCTGTAAGTTCAGCTTCTAAAATGAATAAAGTAGTTTTGTGTTTGATTAAGGTTGGTATGTCATTTTAAATGATTTTGTAGATTATTTTGTCTCTTTAGCCGTTTTCACAAGTGCATAGATCAATTATTGTTTGATTGCGCTTGATTGTTATTACCTGATACCATTCGAATCTCATGTTATGTGATAATAAATCACGGAAGTATTAATGTCAGAAACAACTCCAAAAACAACAGGCTATCTGCAATAGGCTCCTTTTTATTTGATTCAACATCTTTTTCTTTTTTTTACCATTATTCCATGCAAAGATTTATTAACAATAATACAAATAATACTTTTTGTAAAAATCTAATGGTAGCTCTTTTATTTCTTATTTCATCGAGGTTGGTAGTTCATTTTAAATGATTTTGTAGATAATGTCTTTATAGCAGGTTTCGCAAGTGCATAGATCAAATTATTGTTTGATTGCGCGTGGTTGTTATTAACAACAACATTAACATGTTAATCGTGGCTTCAGTGAAAATCTTGCTGTATATTGAAATCTCTGTGACACCGAGTGCTATTTTACTAATGTAAGTTGCATGCCAGTGTGTATATCTCTGTGTGTGTGTGTGTTTGTGAAAATTGAAAATTGCCTAGTGTTTTGGCATCAAATGTGAAAACAATTACTATGCGGACCGCAATGCAGGGTCAAGGCACAATGTGTAGTGAAATTGTGTGATCCCGGTGTGATCCTAGTGTGATTCTAATCTAATGCATCTCTGTGTTTTAAAGAGGTAGATAGATAGATAGATAGAACTGTATCAATCCCTCGGGAGTTCTCTTTGGGAAATGTAGATATCATACTGAAAGCTCCATTATCTTATAACTTTCTATATCAACTTTGTTTGAATTATTGTTTCAAATAAAATTAAAAGCACACAACACATATTATTAGTTATTTCATTTGATTCTACTACATCTCAGACTTCTGAGAGTAATTTGATACTCACTAACATCTACGGTGTGTTTAGACTGTTTAGACAGTTTACAAAGTTTTTTTTCGGCTTTGCCCCTTTTTCAGGGGTTGCCACAGCGTATTATTGTTTTCCATCTCTCCCTGGTCTCTGCATCTTCTACTCTGACTCCAACTATCTGCATGTCCTCCCTCACTGCATCCATAAATCTCATCTTTGGCCTTCTCCTTTGTCTCCTACCTGGTAGCTCTATCTCTAGCAATGTTCTACCAATGTATCCACTGTCCCTCCTATGCACATGTTCAAACCATCTCAATCTGGCTTCTCTAGGTTTTTCTCCAAACCTTCCTGTCTGTGCTAATGACCTCATTCCTGATCCTGTCAATCCTTGTCACTTCTAAAGAGAATCCTAGCATCTTTAACTCTGCCACCTCCACCTCCGCCTCCTGTCTTCTGCCTATTGCCTAGTGTCTCTGAACCATATATCATGGCTGGGCTCACAACCGTCCTGTAAACTTTTCCCTTCACCTTAGTCCTGGTCAAAACGTAGATAACGGGGATTTTAGCGTAGCATTTGTTATTAA
>NC_024318.1:16830664-16831116 GCF_000523025.1 Cynoglossus semilaevis | reverse complement strand
TTCACTGTTGCTGAGCCATCTCCGAGTCCAGATGCGCCGGCGCCTCTTCTTTTTAGAACTTTCAGTGCACAGTACCGCAGCAATCAATAGGGCAGCCTTCTTCTTTTTGTCTAGCATGTTGCTAATAACTGGCGTCAGAGCTTTCACATAAATCTTTATTGACAGCTGTCAATAGACAGGACAGTCAGCAGGGGTCAACGGGCCGTTTTCACCCGCACAGTGTGAGCTCTCTGGTCGTGTTCGATGAACGGACCGTACAGTGTGAGTACACTAATTGTGAGCTTTGTCCGTACATCATAAACAATTACTCGTACAGTGTGTGATGGTGTCAAACAACAACTACTCCTACAGTGTATGCCCGGCCTTAGCTGACACTCTTCTATCACAGATCACTCCTGGCACTTCTCCAGCTGTTTTAGGCTGCTTGCACTCTATTTTTCACCTCTCTTCCA
>NC_024318.1:16830358-16830564 GCF_000523025.1 Cynoglossus semilaevis | reverse complement strand
GTGTGTGTGTGTGTGTGTGATGACAGCCTAAATAAACGCCGTCATAAAGTGTCGTTCAACCCACGCTCCGTGTCATAATCCAGCGCAGACCGCTCGGCTGCACCGGTGCCTCAGCGATCACTGCTGAGGCTGCACAACACGTGGCCCGCGGCCGCAGGAGTGAGCACCGACACAGGAGAGGGGTCGTCGGTTTGATTTCATATCAG
>NC_024318.1:16827802-16830258 GCF_000523025.1 Cynoglossus semilaevis | reverse complement strand
TCGGGGACTTTATATTTTTATGGATATAAATTTTTTGCATTTTTTTATGACTACAGATTTTGAAAAGTTCATAATATCTTTTGCAGAGTTTTGTAGCAAAGAGCACTTTGTTTATTGGTATCTGCAATTAACATCAAAAATTTTAAATCAGACCAGAAAAACTACAATCAATGCATCTTTATTCTATAAAAATATACTCACCCTTTCTTTGTATTTTCAGCTCCTGACTGTCTGAAGACCAAGATGTCTGAACTTCGTCTGTACTGCGACCTTCTTGTCCAACAAGTCCAGACCATCCAATCACAAAACAGTAATGATCCAGAAGAGCCTGCGACCTCAGAGGTAACACATATTATCGAGGGATGTCTGATATTAATGTTTTGCAGATATACGATATGCCAATATTTTCACACTTAATTTCCGATTCTGATATCGACCGATACCGAAATAGTCTTGGTAATATTTATATTACACAAACAGCTGTAGTGGCGCTTTGGCCCAGAGGCAGTGTCTCTGTCATGGGTGTGGAACCCCAGGGTTCACCTCCTGGGCAAGATCGAATCCCGGTTAGGGCAGTTGGTACCTTCCAGTGGACTTACCACCTGCAGGAAGGATTGGGGGTTGGTACGGTGCAGTGTGATTTGGGTGGAGACTGCTGCCCCCGCGACCCGTTAATGGATAAGCGGATGAAAATGGATGGATGATTGTAGATTATTAAAATGCGGTTAATCTAGTGACTTTCTCCTTCATATACAGCTATTTATCTCCAAAACTATTTTAGGGCACATTTGGCGAAACCGTGGCATTGCGTTATTAGGTTTTCATTGTCGAAGGGAAAATTGGCGAAACCGTGGCATTGCATTATTAGGTTTTCATTGTCGAAGGGAAAAACTGATAACGATTCCTACATATATTACATAATTATGCTAATATCGGCCGGGCAATATTATCAGACATCCCTTATTTCAACACAATACAATGATCCTGTACAACCCATGTTAAATTATTTAATTGCATTTTAAGCAATTCATTTTCAAAATTAGTTTCATGTAATTTCCTCTCCCCTTATAAAAAAATAAATATTAGAAGTTTCATTCTGGGGCAGACTCTGTCTGACACTAAAATGCATAATCTGTGCATAATCTCTGGATTTTACCTTTTACTGTTTAGGTTAATTTTGTTATTTCTCTTTCCGCAGGCTTCCCTTCTCCGGGCCACTTGTGCAACTTTTATCAGGACATTGGAGGACTGCATTACCCTGGCTAACCAGAGTTTGACCCCTGACCTCAGACCTCCTGAAAAGGTTGGTACACTGTTTTCAGATAATTGAATTTCTATCTGCACAAGTTTCAGCTCAATTTCTGCTTTAGGTTAGATTTTATTTGCATTTGCACTGGAAATGTTTCGTCACTTAACGACAGTCCAAACTATTGTAAGGACAAAGTCTACGTTGAAATGATGATCATGTTTCTGCTGCATTGGAAGGCATATTTTCTGCTGTAGAATCATGACAAAAGACAGGGTGATCATACAGGGAGTTTATACAGTTTGCACAGCGTAAAATGCTAGGAACATCTCATTAGCGTGTCAGTTCCTCCGTATTTGTACTGAAATACAAACTCTGTGTGTGTCCGTGTTTGTGTCCAGATGAAGAGGTCCATCAGTCACCCTGGAACATACAGTTTTGACAGGTGAGTGGCACAGACAGTCTTTCTTCTCTAACTTTACCGTATTTTCCAGACTATAAGTTGCACCAGCCACAAAATGTATGATGTAGTATAAGTCGCACCGGTGCCCTCTAGGGGCAGTCAGTGTGAAAATAGTGATCAAGTAAATTTTCAGTAGTACAGGAGTAGTAGATACTGGTACTGAAGCCTAGAGTGCCCTCTAGTTGCTGTCAGTGTTAAAATAACAAACGTGAAATTATGTTTTAAGAGTATAAATCACAAACCCACCTAAAGGATGAAAAAAAAAGTGTAACTTATAGTCCGGAAAATACGATAATAATAATAAAAATAATGAAAAAATATACTCTAACAAACAAAAACATGATCCAAATACTATCATCAACAGTAATGTTGATGTTTTCACATCTTAAATTTTGAAGGTTGTATTTTTGTTCAAACGATTTATTAACCTGACCTCATGTTTAATTTAGAACCTACAAGTAGAAATGTACATGGGCCAAGTATAGAAACTGTAATTAGGCAAAACTTGAAACTTGAAAAATTGACCTGTCTTTGGTGTCCTACACGCAGATCGTGTGTGCTGAAGGAGTATGGGAGATCATCCCACCGCAGAAGCCGGACTTGCTCTGACAGCTCTGTTTATGACACCGAGCGTAAGTACTACATTTAAAAAAAATAAAATAAAATATATATATATATATTGCCCATGTCCCAAACATTCACCTCAATGCCCGACTCCTTCAGAAAGAGCCTGGTTCAGCGCTTTAC
>NC_024318.1:16819135-16827053 GCF_000523025.1 Cynoglossus semilaevis | reverse complement strand
TAATAATAATAATGTATTACTATTATTACTTAGGGATGTCCAATATGGACAATATTGGACATCCCTGTATTAATAATGTATTATTGTATTACTATTATTACTTAGGGATGTCCAATATGGACAATATTGGACATCCCTAAGTAGTAATAATAATAATGTATTACTATTATTACTTAGGGATGTCCAATATGGACAATATTGGACATCCCTAAGTAATAATAATAATACATTATTATTATTATTATTACTTAGGGATGTCCAACATGCCACTCACCTGTGTTTCAGATGTCCTGCCCGCCCCGTACATTGACTCATTCTCCATTCCTGAGGAGAGAGGAATCAGTGTTAGCCTGAAGAACACACCCACTGACACAGACACAGACTTGTCCATCTGAAAACCTTCCTACGGACGACCAGATCCTGCTAGGCTCTGGACACAGAACGGCCAAGTCATCTCCTTCTATTTAGGCGAAGGATGGAGTGACTTCAAACGTGACGTTTTTATTCCCAGCACACGCACTTTAAATGACGGTCAATCTGTGCTACGACACATGCTACACACACTGGATCAATAAGACGGACTGAAGAGGAAGGTGAACGATGACTTGGAGCAGTTAAAGTCGCAACAGAAACCCAAACTCAACTGAAGCAAACTTTTAAATGTGAGGTTGTGTGATTGTTTAAGCTCGATGCACTTTAACCAAAAGCGAAGAAATGCTAAATGCTAGTTTGCTATACAACGTGAGAAGCAGGTGCATGCTAATTTCACACCAGTATTGTAAATCTTCTTAAAACGTATGAGCCTATTTTCATGTGTATTTTTATATACTGTATAAGTAATTTATTTTTCAGTTTTGCCAATGCTTTTTCAATTAAGCTTTTCACGTGATATATTCATCCCTTGCATGTCTATGAAAATTCTCAGTCATGCAGCTCATGGTCAAGGTTGAAGAGTTCCATTAGGCAACTGGACGTGACATTTTCTCAAAGAAGACATATTACCTCTCATACAAGAGGCTTCTTCAGGCCTTAGATGAGGGGTGAAACGTCTTCTTTGATAAAAGTTCACATCCAGTTGCCTAACAGAACTCTTAAACCTCTTGCATGTTTCTGTATGGGGGTCGTTGTTTTGTGTGTATTATTTGTGCTATGGATATACAAGTGATTACACTTGTATATGAATACATGTATGTGCTAAATACATACTTACATATATACAATGTATGTGAATACAGTGGACATTTTTTTTAAAATTTGATTTCTGTTAACCTTTTCTCTTTGTGTACTGGGACTTCATCTTTAAAGTAAATAAAAATATTTCTCTGCAACTACTGTGGCAAAATGTGTGATAAAGCTAAATGATCTCATCAATCCGCCAATGCACAGTGCCACTGAGTGTTAACTCAGAGCACGCGCTGTGCCTAGGGACCCACGAAGGGGCCCCATTTCGAATGATATGCGCGTATTAAGTAGATACAGCTCAGCGCTTACTATCGCCATCTTGTGCGAAATCTAATAAATTACAGCCTATGAAGAAGTCTATGTGTAACCGCAACATATGCCGACTAAAGACGTTTACGTTGTAATATAAGTCTGATCCATAATCATTTATCTAATTAATATAACTATATTAACAAAAGACAGCAATAGTAGTAGATAATATTACCTGCTGTGATGGACTTCCACAAGGGGTGGGCTTGAGTTGGTTTCAGTGGATGGGTGGGGCTCCACTTGAAAATCTTGCATAGGACCTCGTTTGGCTAGTGGCAGCCCTGTACAAAAGCATAGATATAGCGTCAGTATTATGTCTTCACAGTTTACATCAAATGCAGAGACAACATAAAATCGTTCCACTCTGGACTTGGAGTCATAAAATAAATGATTATGTTGCATTCAACAGAAATAAACTGCAAGATTGTAGATTAAAAAACAAATCCACCTTTGTTCACTGGACTCCAACTAACAAGAGGTCAAGCTACTACTGGGAAATGAGTGAAGTGAGGTTTGTAAAAGTAAAAACATCAATATGATGGCCTTGGATATCAGTTTAACTCAGTTTAACTTAAGTTTGTAAAACTCAGACAGCATTCATACTAAAAACATCACATAAGTGACATGCTCAATCTATATCTGTATAAACGCAATGCTACAGCAAACTACAGAAATTAACAACGGTTTCAAAAACGTAAATAATAAATCAAAAAAAAATTAACGAATTAATACATTCATTAAGAAAACAACTCCCCAAGTCACTGCCAGTGCACATGATATAGAATAAAAACACTGCTATGAATAAGTGTGTAGCGTAGTTAAGATTCACAAGACCAGTCTGGAATACTAGGACGTGCACAGCATGTAGGCTGCAGAAAAACAGTCAGACTAGCATAAAAAAAAAGAAATAAAATAACAACGGCATCACTTTGTTCGTTATGACACAGAGGTTGCTTATATTTTAAATATAAAAAGTGAGTATTTTTAAGGCTATTATTCTTCAGTTTTCTCTAAAAACATATTGTTCCGTTTGAAAATGTAGGTTAAATTCAATGGATAAATAACCTGGTCGATGACACCCGAGACTGTCTGAAGTTCTACAAGAAGCATTTAATCTGTAGTCATAACACAGCTGCCTGAAGAGCTTTGGTCAGTCTCAAAGTAGTATTTGTTCATGAGTTATTTGCACTGATTAGTGTTGCTTTAAAACTAAAGGTGGAAATGAAAAGATTCAGTCGAACACAAAAACAGCTGAACACACTAGTTCTTCTTTTTCTTTCGGCTTTGTCCCTTTTTCAGGGGTTGCCACAGCAAATCATTGATTTCCATCTCTCCCTGTTCTCTGTATCTTCTACTCTGACTCCAACTACCTGCATGTCCTCCCTCACTGCATCCATATATCTCCTCTTTGGCCTTCCTCTCTTTCTCCTACCTGGTAGCTCCATCTCTAACATTCTTCTACCAATGTATCCACTGTCCCTCCTCTGCACATGTCCAAACCATCTCAATCTGGCTTCTCTAGCTTTTTCTCCAAACCTTCCTGTCTGTGTTGTCCCTCTAATGACCTCATTCCTGACCCTGTCCATTCTTGTCACTCCTAAAGAGAATCTTAGCATCTTTAACTCTGCCACCTCCAGCTCCTCCTCCTGTCTTCTGCCTATTGCTACTGTCTCTAAACCATACATCATGGCTGGTCTCACCACTGTCCTGTAAACCTTTCCCTTCACCTTAGCTGACACTCTTCTGCCACCGATCACTCCTGACACTTTTCTCCAGCTGTTCCATCCTGCCTGTACTCTATTCTTCACCTCTCTTCCACAGTCTCCGCTGCTCTGAACAGTTGATCCTAAGTACCTAAACTCCTGCACCTTCACCACCTCTGCTCCTTGTAGCCTCACTATTTCACTGTTCTGCCTTTCGTTTACACACATGTACTCTGTCTTGCTGCGACTGACCTTCATTCCTCTTCTTTCTAGTGCAAACCTCCACCTCTCTAGGTTCTCTTCTAGCTGCTGCCTACTCTCACTACAGATCACAATGTCATCTGCAAACATCATAGTCCATGGGGACTCCTGTCTGACCTCATCTGTCAATCTGTCCATCACCACAGCAAACAAGAAGGGGCTCAGGGCCGATCCTTGATGTAGTCCCACCTCCACTTTGAAGTCTTCTGTCCTCCCAACAGCGCACCTCACTACTGTTGTACTATTCTCATACATGTCCTGCACCAAACTAACATACTTCTCTGCCACTCCTGACTTCCTCATACAAAACCACAATTCCTCCCTTGGCACTTTGTCATATGCCTTTTCTAGATCTACAAATACACAATGCAGCTCCTTCTGACCTTCCCTGTACTTCTCCATCAACATCCTCAAGGCAAATATTGCATCTGTGGTACTCTTCCTAGGCATGAAACCATACTGTTGTTCACAAATCTCCATATAGCCAAAATATTTCCCAAAATGCTTACAGAAAACACTTAAGTTGTAAAGGTGTAAAGATTTAAGTGAAGTAAGGAGTGAGGATCTAATTAATGCACAATAGTTATAATTCCTTTGACAGTAAGGCCATCACCACTAAGTCAGGACAGTCCACAGACCACCATGCAAAGGAGAACAAATTAGCCAAAAATTTGGAAAAGCTCAAGCTTGGAGTAAGTAGGAGTTGTCACTCAGGTGCCCAACAACCAAAACCTATAGTTCTCAGTTTTAAAAAGTAAGCACAACAGAACATAAACAGTGTTTTAACAGCCCCTGTATAACCAACTCACACTACAACATGACAGGGCTCAAACTGCTCTCAACTTTAGTTACCATTCTCTCTTGCGCGCCCCACGGTCATATAAACATAGTCATTCACAGACCGACATACGCTACTAGCATAACACACAGTAGCCTTCCAGAAAAGTCATTGATTGACACAGCAATATGAGTAAAATGGGTGGACTTACCGATTATGCTGGAATTTCGTAGACTCCAGCAACCTCTGACAGCAACAGCTGGAATAAAAAGAAGAAGAAGAAGATTATTTCCCTTTTGAACCGAATTAGTCCACATTTGACCATTATATGGCCATTATATATATTATATTATTTTTTTAAAGTTTTCTCAGACAGCATTCATACTAAAAACATCACATAAGTGACATGCTCAATATTAATTTGTTTTTTATTTCAAATATTTTAAACATAGTAAAAACATAGTAAAATAATAAACACATTATTAATTGTTGAGATCGTTTTGAATATTTATCGACTAAATTGCCAGTGTTAAAGAGGCCCAGTAGATGGCGGTAATGCCACTGACATGTTTTAAAGCTTTAGACAAGCGTCTGAGTTTTGATTTATTGTTTTTATTTTATTTTCTAAGCCCCAGACATTTGTCGTTGAGCAGCGGCGGTAAAACAGATGCATCTTTTATCTGCTCATTAAACGCTAACACGCCGTGCGCTATAACACTGCTCACATGCTACATGTTACATTTTTTTCGGACCTGCATTTCTTACATCCTATAGGTACCGTAAATTGCTACTCACTCTGAAATGTATTCCTAATTTCCAGTAGATAACATTCTCACCATGTTTTAGTTGGACTATTACAATTGAACCACGGTACCTTTAAGAAAAAGGGATAGATACTTCCAGAATACCGTAATAATTAAACAAAAGCCCAAAATGTATCTATATAAATGCAATGCTACAGCAAACTACAGAAATTAACAACGGTTTCAAAAACATAAATAATAAATCAAAAATAAATTAACGAATTAATAAAATCATTAAGAAAACAACTCCCCCAAGTCACTGCCAGTGCACATGATATAGAATAAAAACACTGCTATGAATAAGTGTGTAGCGTAGTTAAGATTCACAAGACCAGTCTGGAATACTAGGACCTTGCACCTTCTGTAATTTCTTCCACCTGGGTAGAAATGCTCACTGAGCCAGAATATATACATATAGCCAAAATATTTCCCAAAATGCTTACAGAAAACACTTAAGTTGTAAAGGATTTAAGTGAGGTAAGGAGTGAGGATCTAATTAATGCACAATAGTTATAATTCCTTTGACAGTAAGGCCATCACCACTAAGTCAGGACAGTCCACAGACCACCATGCAAAGGAGAACAAATTAGCCAAAAATTTGGAAAAGCTCAAGCTTGGAGTAAGTAGGAGTTGTCACTCAGGTGCCCAACAACCAAAACCTGTTGTTCTCAGTTTTGAAAAGTAAGCTTGTAATGTCTGAGGCGTGGGCTGTCCCATTGATAGGGAATTTATTGTATTATCTGGACTATTGAGCGCACCTAAATATAAGCCACACAGCCCTTCACAGACAGACATAACTACTAGCATAACACACAGTAGCCTGCCAGAAAAGTCATTGATTGCTAGCGGTATGAACTTCGTTAGCCCATAAAAACCCATAAATTAGGCTCATCATTGTTTAAGCCGCAGGGTTGAAAGCGTGTGGAAAAAAGTAGCGGATAATAGTCGGATAATTACGGTATGTTATGATGTATTTTATAAGTATTGTTGGATATGAAACAGATAAAAAGCAGCAGGTCATCTGCATTAAGTGAAACCTTTCTTCCTTGCCTGAGGTTCGTACAAAATGAGCATGATCGGAGATACAGATAGCGTGATAAGTACACGAAAGAACAATTGGAATCAGTTGATGATCGATAAATAAATAACCAGTCCTCAAACACACGTGATGGACATGTGAACACAAAGATTATTATCTGTTGCATGGATGTTAAGTGAGCCAGATACCACAGACACAGCAATATGAGTAAAATGGGTGGACTTACCGATTATGCTGGAATTTCGTAGACTCCAGCAACCTCTGACAGCAACAGCTGGAATAAAAAGAAGAAGAAGAAGATTATTTCCCTTTTGAACTGAATTAGTCCACATTTGACCATTATATGGCCACAAAGCACATGCAGTGATGGCACTTGGTCAACAAACAAGACAATTTATAGTTACATGCCTGCTGAAAAACATTCAGAAACATCATACACATCATACTTTATCATTTAACTTATCCTGGTTGGCTTTGATTAAGATTAATAGGTTTATCAAGAGGTTTTTTTTAATGTTTAAATCACCATTATTCCACATCAAAAATGGACCAGACCTATGTGCACAAATTATTAGTACATCCCGTGGAGTCTCCCTACATGTCTGAATATACTGATTTGATACTGATGAAACAGTGTTTTTGTAATCCTATAAATACAGATACTCCAAGTGGCACTATGAGTACATGTATCAGACACAGAAAAGTTGTATCAGGCCATCGCAAATAAATACAATACAGAGATATGTAACAGTGAAAGGTGTTGAGATCAAACAAGGCTAGCATCCAGATTCCATAACGAGAGGCTAAAAAGTAACGGTAATGGCTGCAACTCATGCAAGGCGCAGAGTTAGAAGCTAGGAGCCAAGGTTGACAGTTGAAGGCTTGCACAAAGGGCAGATAGCTAAAGTTGAACAGCTAATGCCTCTTGTTAAAAGGATGGAATTTCAGACAGATAGGCTAGCACAGGCATGGCCAAACTAAGGCCTAGGGGCCCGGATGCGGCCCGTTCAGCTTTTTGATCCGGCTGGCCAAACTTGTCCAAATTATATAACTTATTAATATTATCATTATACTTCCGCCATTTCCCTGCAATACCCATGTTTCTCCAATAGATGGTGTAGAAAAATGATACAAGCGTTTTAGTATTTTAGCCTTTATGCATAACTTTTACATGTCATTTATCCTAGTTCACACAAACGCTCCATCTATCTGCTCCTGACACGGCCACCCCTGTTCAATTTTAGGACAATTGTGGCCCACAGGTCAAAAAGTTTGCCCAGGCCTGGGCTAGCAGAAGAGGTCGATGGTTAAGGACAGTCTGTAGACAAACAGCTGAGGCCAAGGCCAGACTGGTAGGTGACAGATAGGGACAGGAGCTGTGCGTCTGCTATTGATAGTATTTGGATGGAAGGAAGGCCAAAGACTAAAGCAACCCAGTGACAACTGACAAGATTATATCCATCACAGCTGCTATGCTAAAAACGTGTCAGTCTTGTGTGGTCTTTCTGGATCAATTGAAATAAATAATTTTAAATAAAAAAATAAAAAAAATCAAAGCTCAGGAACAGACACACTAAACACATAACTGACTTGGCTGCCATTTTGAAATGATACGTCTTAAGTCTACCACGTAGTCTAATAAGGCAGCCTTAACTTTGGCCTTAACTTAAAGGACACATAAAATCGAATTTAATTTAAATTACTAATTTTACTGCATTGACTTATGGTTATTTGTACTGTTATTCTTATTTTCCCTTCCCCCCTCTTTTGTGTGGCTCCGTCAGTCAGTTTTAATGGACTATCCAAGAGGAGCCCACTCCCTCTTAACTATTTCCCACTTCCC
>NC_024318.1:16816099-16819116 GCF_000523025.1 Cynoglossus semilaevis | reverse complement strand
GCCCTGTATTTTCCCCCCTCCCTCTCTCTCTCTCTCTCTCTCTCTCACTCACTCTCTCCTTCCCCCTCTTCCTGTCCATCTTTCGGTACACCTCTCTGTCACTAATAATGGAGCCCAGCAGTCCGAAGAAGATCCAGTTTGTAGTGCCACCACTGCAGGGGCAGTTGGACCCACAGGCCGCTGAACAAGTGAGCGTGCGTGTATGTGCGTTGTGTGTGTTTGCGTACAATATGTGGCGCGGAGTTCGGGTGGAGGGTGTTGAGGCTTCGTAGGGCTGAATGGGGCTTTTATCTGTGGTCAGGAATTTTCAGAGTGGGTGCAGAGGACTGTGTTTGCATGGAAGTGCTCTCTCTCTGTGTGTGTGTAATGAGTCTGTCATGTTTGGTTGTATGACGTTAAATGTTTGCACTTAAAGGTAGAAAATAGGCAAGAGAGTATAAAACCATTTAGAAACTTCCATACTGATTGATAGTTTACTTTAAAATGTCAAAAAAAAAAATGTTAGCATGCATACTTTTGTGCACTTGTGGTACTTTTCCTCTACCCTCACCTACTCTTCAGGGGCCGAATTCAACCTAGTTAGATGTCAAGTGGTCAAGACCAGTACAATCATAACTTAATTACCTATAAATAACAATAAGTCCATGTCCATATATTAGAAAATATATATATATTTACTGAAATAATTGACGAGACGTCACTAACATGCAGTGTTTGTGCATTTTTTTGCACTTTCAAATATTCATCAAGCGGGCCGTACTGAACACCCGAGATGGGTGGTTTTGGCCTGCGAGCTGTATGTTTGACATCCCTGCGTTATAGGTTTTATTCATTTCCTAGGTAACTGGCAGTTGATTGCTACAGTACTATGCGAAACGCAGGATTTCTCTCCTTGTTCTAAAGTACCAGTACTTGCTACATCTGTACTATACAGGATAACACGTACAGTATATGAAGTGAACATGATGGTAAACTACAAAGGAAATAATCAGTAGTTGTTCTCAGGAGTATCTACTTTGAACAGCTACCACTACGTCTCTATCTTCGTTTGTTCACTGGGAACCAGACGTTGTTATGTACGGAACCTCTGTATAAGAGAAAGTTCCAGAAGACAGTAAAAAAAAAGTTAGCAACAATCTATTTCGGATATTACTTATAAACCAAGCTTCAGTATGAGGATAAACATTTATATTCCTGTGAAGTTGCAGCAATGATCACACTGTATATGACCTCTAAGACTGTATCTGTAGGAATGTGAAGGCTTTCAAATGTTTTATACTTGCTGCTAGTAACCTCTGTTTGAATAACAACAATTACTCTAAGAGTACAATGTAGCTAGGTATCTAAATAGACTTCCATTGCATCATTTTTGCTAACAACAACTACTAAAAAAAAAAAGAAAAATCGTATTTTGTTTGTGTGTTGTCTCAGATCCGTCGTAGAAGACCGACTCCTGCCACTCTGCAGATCTACAGACAGCCAGGCACAGGTAAAACTGGAGCGAGAAAGATGGAGTGAGAGAGAAAGAGAAACAGACAGAGGGAGGGGTGAGGAGGCGGGATGGGGTGTGTGTGTGGGGGGGTATAATGGAAGCATTATTAGATTTGGCCTGTAACTTTACGTAAAGTGATCCAAGTGTTCAGATTGGTCTAATGGATGCCTAACGGCAGAGTGTATTTGTGTGTGTGTGTTAAATCCCTCCATAGAAAAACTGGCCGATTGAACAATTGGCCTGATTCCATTCTGTAGGATTAGCTCATCGATTCTGGTTCCAGTCTGATTACTATGTGGACACCTTAGAGCAGAGGTGGGCAAACCTTTAGGCTCGCGGGCCACAATCGGTCCTAAAATTTGACAGGGGTGGCCGGGTCAGGAGCAGATAGATGGAGCGTTCATGTGAACTAAGATAAATGACATGTAAAAGTCATGCATAAAGGCTAAAATGCTCAGATGCTATTAGCCTTCTGTACGGCATCTATAGGAAAACTGTGGGCATTGCAGGGAAAAGGCAGAAGTATAATCACAATACAAACCAATTATATAATTTGGACAAGTTTGGCGCGCCGGATTACAAAGCTGAATGGGCCGCATCCGGCCCGCAGGCCTCAGTTTGCCCATGCCTGCTACTGAGTCTTTCAAACAGCAATCACAGAAATCGAGTTGTGAACAAACATACAGTGATTAAACTTAAAAAGAGCTGTTTTTTTTTTTTACTTAAGCAACACAATACAGCCAAAAATATAATACGCTGATCTTTGTAACAAATGTTCCAATGATTTTTCAAACATACCAGCATAATATATTTTAATTCAGGACCCATGGTTGTTTCTTTTTTTTTTTACAACACAAACTAATTGCAAAATTAATGACCTCAAGGAAAAAAATTAGATGGGCTAGATTTAAATACAATTACCGGTTTAAACATGTAACTGCCAAGTTTCAACCCTAATGACAAAATTTCATTATTTTTTTTCATAAATAGTTCTGGTCCAGAAAATCCTGCCACAGTTGCTCCTTGTTCCTGAGTTCCATGACTCCTTCAGAGTCAAATAAATTAACCCTAAAAATGTATAATAATGTAAACAAGAATCTGGCTTTGAGAGAAACTCAACGCATTTACTGCAATTACTGCAAGTTAATTTTAACATTTGAGCTAATCTACCAGCAGGTTGCAAAGGGAGTGCCGGTAGATCATGAGCAATCACAATAAATACATAAACATATAAATATAATTCAACAGTGTGTAGTAGTGACCATATACTGCACGGTAAGAATTCCATCATTTTGTGACACTGAGTTACATAGAGTAACCCCATATATAATTTACACTCTGTTTATATGAGTAAATATTATATATACTGTATACAGTGGTACCTTTCTATATCATGGTTCCCCTTTCGCTTCCTCTTTACTTCGCATTTTTTATCCGATCTTGGGAGATATAGCAAAAAATAAACTAAAAAACGTATTATTATAAAATAATTACTAATATAAATGTTTACCTAGACGACATAGTA
>NC_024318.1:16809490-16816057 GCF_000523025.1 Cynoglossus semilaevis | reverse complement strand
TGTGTGTACTTCTGGCGAATTGAGCATGCGCTTCTGTTCCTCACACTGATTGGCTCATGCATTGTAGCATCAAGTAGTGCAATATATATATATATATACATATATATATATATATATATACATATATATATACATATACAGACACATATATATATATATGTATGTATACATATATATATACTCAATGTTTTTATTCCAAAACGACTGTTCACAATCAGCTGCTAACATCCACTTATTATACTATATACTGCTGCTTCATTTTTTAACTTAAGGCAACTTGGGGGCTGATCTCATAGAAGTTCTTCAGTGGTTTGAGGCCACAGAAAATAAAGGCACTTAGAAAATAAATACTGTAATCACCTATTTTTGCAAATTCATGTGACTCATGTGAACAATCTGCTAACAAATGATCAGCAAATCAGCCATAGCACTAGTTCATTATTTATACCATCACCATGTGATGCATCGTTATCATGTGCATTGTGTAGTTAAGAGGCGTGTGAGACGATGCAGAGAGAATGCAACGGTATCTGTATCCTGCTGTGCTAATGAATTATCTTAGCCTTTTCACATAAAAAGGCTCAAATATATTATACAATTTACATTTATCTTTGTGAATTTAGCAGACGCTAGCAGCTTTTATCCAAGTAGGGGGAGGTGTCAGGTAGACGTGCTAAATGCTACGAAATGGAACCGCAATCGTCAGCATTCGTTTGGCAAAAGTGAAGCTAACCAACCAAGTATACTGTAACATATATAAAATATATGTTAAAAACACACAAACGAAAATGTGATCTCACAGCTGCTATTGCCTTCTCCCTGCAGATGTTGGAGATAACCACAACAGCAGCGGAGAGTCACAGGTTTGTATTCCTCTAATGACTGTAAACACAAACAGCTGCAGCGAGAACACCAGTGGCGTCGAACCATCACAATCAAGCAGCAGTCCTTGTATTAGTCATGCAAAACAGTTAACTACCATTTTATAGCAGATTTGGACACAGTAAAAAAAGATAAATATAGGAACCATACTTGTACTTGTAAAAACAAACAAACTACAAGTTTTTTTTTATTGACGAATATCTAGCCTGATTTTATGCTTTTTTTCCCTTAAATCTGATCAGGATTAGTGGTTACTGGATCTTGCATACTGTGAGCTCCACTAACTGCGTCTCACCTGAAATAACAACAAGTTATTCTCTTCATATATAGTGTCAGTGTTGTTTGACTGATTTTAGATCGGTCAAGGACAGAATGATGCATTATGCCTCCTCGAGGGCATTAATATTTAATTACGCACACAGAGAGTCCATTGTGCATTATGTCTATGAGTACAGCTGTTTTCTCTGAAAGATTCTTGCTTATAGCTAGCATATTTCCTACTATTACATATATTAATATATATATATATATTGTCTGTGTATATATATGTTTGATATATTTGTTCTACAGGGCACAGATATATATATATAAATATGTATGTACGAATATATGTATATGTATTTATATATTTATATATGTATATATTATATATATGTTTGATATATTTGTTTTACAGGACACAGATTCTTCTCAGAGAAAGCACAGCACCTATGTCCCGCCCACAGCGAAAGGTAAACATAAGACATGTCTCCTTCCTACATACATAATTAAACAAATGCGCAAAATAGAAGAGGACAATGTGTTTACAGCTTTAGAGACTAAATTGACGACTAAGTTTCGTTTGGTGAATCTCAGGTTTTTACTACGTTTTTGAGTTTCACCGTCAGCATAGCAACTCTCATAGAAATTCAAATTAACTTTATCAGAAAACCTTCCCTTCAGAGAAAATTGAAGGAAAATGTTCGTCTTGTGTTTGTATAGAAAATATAGGACACACGTTAGGGGTAGACTTTGGCATGTGTTTTGTTTACTGTCTGTTGCAGCTGTATACACACTGTCTGCACCCTCATGTCATCTACATGTTTGCTCTCAGTATGTTCGCTCTTCTGCTTTTACAACACAGCTCTGATCTTCCTCTGTGTCTGCTGCAAAGTCTCAAACCACACAGACTTTAAAACTACTGGATTAAATAAAAATAAAATTATGACCTGAATTCCTTTTAAGGAATTGAATGCAGACAACTGCCCGACCCCCCACAAAACGAACACAAGTTACAGAGGGTCACTGTTTTGTGGTTATGTCGCCATCTCCCATAGACTTATTAAGAACGTTTTGTTCAATCATTCTGATGTACGGTGTTAAATCTCGCCAACTACTGTAGTTTGCATTGAAATACATCATAAAAAAGCGGCACTTTATGCGAAAGGCGACTTTGTTTACATTCGCCAGTTGTACTCCATAGATTGTGCTACATTCACTTTCTTTCGTTTCTCTTAGTGAGAACAGAACTCTAGACTTTTCTCACCACTGGGGTAACTGGAGTCTACTTTGTTGTCTACTTTGCACGTATCCCTTGTAGGATACGTGCAATTCACGTGTTAAGTTGCTGTTGCTTGGAAGTTGCCTCTTGTAATGATACGATCTCGGCTCCGAACTGTGTATCAAACTACATAAGTTAATGCCCTGACTGTGACTTTGGTTCATATTGGATTTGATAACATTAATGTTTAAGTTGTTGTTTTTAAGATATATCTAACTGACATACAGTATGACAACACATTTGTTAATAGAGCAGTGCTATTAAATTATATATATATATATATATATATATATATTGTGTGTATATATATCATGTTATTTAATAGTTCCAATCATGTGACATTCAATGGTGACCAATTTCAGATATGTCAAATGTATAGACAGAAAAATAAACTAAAAGACATATACATATAAAATAATTATATATATGAAAGCTTTGGCTTTAAAAATATGGATTCTCATTTGAAATTGAGAAAAATTTGCAAACAATCGCTGGTAGCTTTTTTTACCTAGACAAGATCGTACATAGCATACTATTGGCTGACACAGATCAAGTCTGACCACCGTATACAACAGTATAACAACAGTATAAGGATCACTGACTTATTTTTCAATATATTTATCATAAATATTTCTAAAAAGGCGCCATATCTGTTGGCGGTTTTGTACATTTGAGGTTAGATTTTAAAAGAACTAAAACCTGACAAAGACCATATTTTTATTCTTCAAAAAAAAACAAAAAACTGACAAGTCTGACAGCTTTTCTTTTTCAAAGACTTGTTGTTGTTATTGTTTTGATCATAGCGTGTGCTGAATAATTTATTTTAAATGTCAAGGAGCTTTTCCTCGGAAAGCAAGATCTGTCTGCAGTATTGCTGATTATTAGGAACCTTGACTGCACTGGCTACAATTTGCTTCAGTTTCTCTAACAGTTTCAAACCCATTATGCTGATTGCCCCTGTGAGCAACACAACAAACACACTTCACGTAATTAACCACCGGTGTGTTACTGTCGACACTAACATTCTGCTGTCGGAGCAATCATAATCTGTTAGTGGAAGAGTAATCGGTCAAGTATTTAGGTAGTTTTCTATATATACTGTCATGCCCCCCCCTTGGGGACAGAAATGTTTTAACGCCCCCACACCTCCCGCTCCCACAAATTGAAATACTATTGAGAACCTAATAACGTATATTTTTTTTATCTGTAAAACCATTGTAAGAGTTGCTGCCACCTAGTGACTGGAGGTTTCTTATCATTCAAGCATTACAGCAGTGGTACACTTATGTCCAGCGTGCCATATTCCATTGGAAGCCCCTCACACCTCCCCGGCACCTCACTGCACCCCCCAGGGGGGGCCCACCCCACTATTTGAGAAGTACTGGAGTATACTCTGTATTCAAAGTGTCAAAACAGTCCCATAGGCTCTTTAACAAAAAAGGTAACGAAAAAAAGGGTGCATGTCTTTGAGTGCAAACTTGGATCCGGGAAGTGAAGACGGTGAAAGCTTTTCCTTTATTGATTTTGTGTGTGTATGTGCGTCGACCATAAATTAGGAATATAAAAGGTTCCACTTGGTCAGCACTTGTTTTAATTATAATTATTATCAAGATTCACAATAATCCAGGGTTGGCATTGTGTGATACAATTTAGATATTTGCTTAATCTAAATTAAGCAAATATCTAAATTGTAGGATAAATTGAAGGATCTTTAGGTTTTTATGATTTAAGAAGACGGTGATAAATCAAACACTAAAGAAGAGTAAATTAAATGAGGATGTACTACGTATTGTAACTGAAATCGTCAAACGTTGTAAATGTAGGGTTCTCAGTATTTCAAACCTATATTTATATGTATAAAATATATACACACACACACATATATATACACACAGACAGATATATATAAATATATATATATATACACATATATATAAATAAATATATGTATATACACACACACACACATATATATAAATTTTTTTTTTTTCTTTTTCTTCCTTTCAGACCACGTCAGTTTTATCCATTTTGTCCATCTTACAGCGCTGTATGGTTGCCCTATGGTTGCTCTATGGTCCTACTGCAGCTGATAATCACTGACTTTGTTGTTTCATGTTCGATATAACACTCCCAAAAAGCTCACAGTGCTCTACACTTCAGAAACATATCATTTACCTGCATTTCTTTGTGCGTGATGTCCGTTTCCTGTACACAGTCCACGGTGTCTCCACTAGAGGTCCTCTTCTCTCCTCAGAGCTACAGCTGGAGGGGGAGCAGCATCTTTTGGGGGCAGCGCTGTGTGATGCAGACGGTCAGTTGAGTCCAATCACAGCGCAGCTCTATGCTTCTGCGTCTCTTTGGGGAAATCACAATGGGCCAGAGGAAGCCAACGGAAATGAGGCCGGTCTGCCATTAGCCGTAGCCAATCAGGAGAGAAGAGTTGCAGAGAGCAACAGTTTCGGGGGTAAAGGCTTTCTTGATAAAAGACAAAAAAACAAAACAAAAACAAACGTTTTCAGTTCAGTTTCAGTTCCATTTTTAGTATATCTAAAGCATGACTTTGTGTTTGTCTTTAAGTATTTAGTATAGTATAACTTGGTGTGGATATCGGACTGATTCTCATCCACAACCTAATAACTAGTCATCGGTGTGAGGCTACAGTGCAAAAAAGAAAAATAAACAAAACAAAAAAAATACAATTAAAAAATAGAATACAATAGAATAGAACAGAAAAGTGGCTTTTTTGGAATTTTAAATTATTTAGCCATTAGCCTTCAAACAACCACAAATCATGTGTTCAACAGAATAACCATAATAGTAATTAGGGGGGGCCAATACTGTCCAAACACTTGAATCCGATATCAACTGTTAGCTATGTATGCAGCCATTTGGGTTAAAGGCAGAGGACACATTTCATTGTGTGCAGTTGTGTGCTGTGTCACAATGACAATAATTCACTTTCACTTCAAAACTATGGTTAGGTCATACAATCTGGGCGAAACCCAGACATTCCGTTATCAGGTTTTCATTATCGGAGCAAAAACCGATAACAGTTATACGATTGATATTTCTTCGATATTACATAATTATGCTAATATCAGTTGGCCCATATTATTGGACATCCATAATGGTAATTATAACCATTCATAAATGGTTTTAAGTATAGATGTCTGATATTAACCTGGCAGATTTTGTTCAAACACTGAATTTCCATTTCAGATATCAACTGATATAGTGGGGTAGTGGTAACCTAGTGGTTAAGGAAGTTAAGTGCCCTATGATTACTAAGGTGATTGGTTGGCAGTGTTTCTCAATTGTTTTACTGCCATACCCCCCTAGGGCACAGAAGTTTTTTCACCCTCCCTCAATATCGGTCGGCCGATATTATCGGACATCGTTTATTTTAATAAAATCATTTAAATTAATGAATCTAAAAGAGGAAAATGTGAAAATGAAATCTTACTCGTAAGATCACCGGTGTATCACCATTGTGCCAGATGATTATCCCACGCCAATAGAGGACTGCACACGTTCCACAACCACTGTAAAAACAAAACAAAAAAAAGAACACAGATTAGGTAAATCATCATAGAATGTAAACTTCAAACCTCTGTGTCACTTTTCATCCCAGACCACCCTGCAGGTTAGTGTCAAAGGCAACAGATTTACTCCTAGTCTACGGACAGTTTCAATACCAGGCTTCATTTAGAACATGCACAGATGACAGTTTTACTACAGTTACAGCCAAGGCACTGTTGAATACTTCACCTAATATGGAAATAAAGTGTCAAAACAGTCCCAGACATGAATGGACTCTGAGGACGCAGACTAAAGCTAGGCAACTGTAAGTGAAGACAGTTGGAGGACAAGATAAAATGTACAGTAAATAATTTTCAGTAACATCAGGACAGAACTGACAGCTACAACAGGGACAGGATTATTTCTCAACTACTGTCTGTTCAACAATGAAACTATTCTCTTAGAACAGTGTTAACAAACTCCAGGCCTGGGGACCACTTCTGGCCTGTAAGTAGATGTCAATTATTATTTAGCCCTTTTTTAAATTCACATTTCAATTATAAAAAGCATTACAATGCTTCAGTTAGTCAGTTAAAAATAAGAACAATATTCGTGCTAACTGTTTG
>NC_024318.1:16788928-16809443 GCF_000523025.1 Cynoglossus semilaevis | reverse complement strand
CCTCTCAACATCACGGTTCTCCTTTCCTCCCTCGGGTCCAATTGCGCGAGATTATATCGCGGTACTTTACGGTAATTATTTGTTTTAATGCACAATATTTTCATTACTTTCGTGTAAAAATTAAACATTATAAATATAGCAAAAATAAAATAAACAAAAAGACATCCCTGGTAGCTTTGTTTACCTCGTAGTATCTCCCCTTCTGTCCGTCGCTCGTTCCCTTTGGTCTGCGACGTTAAATAAGTTTGTGTCTCTTGCGTTTGGTGAAAGTTTACCCTAATTTAACGCCTAATTTACGATGCCTCCTAAACACTCGGCATCTTTTCAGGCTTCTGTTATGACAGCCCAAACGAAGACGCTGACATAGATGACAGTTAACAGCCTTTGCGCCATGACGGACGAGCCAGAAAGTCTTGATTACCCCAATTGCGCTCACCTGCGTCACAGGCTGCGTCGCCACTTCCGGTAACCTCCGCTGCGCCCCCACAATGAGCATTTACATTGGATTTTAATTTATAATTAGAGTGTATTTCACATGGTTTTGCATGGTCATGTATTTAATTTATTTACGTAATATGTCTGTCCCATATTTCCATTATACAACTCCACTGTGTATATAATTGTGTGGGAAAGGGTAATACAGTCTAGGGAGGGTTGATAACAGTGTGTGTGTGTTTGTGTGTGTGTGTGCGGGGGGGTTGGTTCTTAAAGGGTAAATATATATGTAAATAATATAATAACTATATCGCCGTTTTTCCCTTTTCCGCGGTCTTGGAACTACCGCGATAAGAGAGGCACCACTGTGTATGTACAGTATATATATATATAGTATTATTGCAAACAACAAGTACAAATATTGATTTTATTTTTAACTGACCAACTGAAGCCTTTTCTTTTCTGTAAATACTTTAACAACCAATAATTGACTTCTCTGTTGTCTGTTGTTTAAACCTGTTTGAAAACTAACAGCACTAACGCTTCCATCTCTCCCTCACCTTCTAACTTCCTGTCCTCCTCCCTCTCCTCCCGTCTCTCCTGTAATTTCTCAGACCTGGCATGTGACCTCAAAAAGGACGCGTCCAGTCCGGACTCCATCTCTCGATAGCCTACACTACTTGTTTCGTCCCCTTCTCTCTCGCTCTGCTGTTTACTTGATCTCATTAACACTCTGTTTAACACTCACTCTGTGTGTGTGTGTGTGTGTGTGATTTCGCTTCCCTCAACTCTGTTCACTAATGCAGACACATACTGTACGTTTTAGCTCAAACCTCTGCAGCATTTCACCTGGAAACACCGCACAGCATGTAAAGTCAACGAGGTTACGTTTGTATACAAATGGCTGTTAATAAAATTGTGAGTCACGGGATTTCCTGAATGTCAAAGTTATTTGACCTCAGCGCAAGGGCAGCAGACTATTTTGGCAGCACAAATCTCTGGCGACCCGGAGACTTTTTTTCTTTTTCTTTCTCTAAAGTCATCCAGTTTGTTATACGGTCTCGTAAATACAGAAGCAAGACATTTTATATCCCCCGATCAGATGTACCCGTTAGGCTAGCTGGTCTTTACAAGGCTGACAATTAACACTGAACAATCTGCAGTGTCTAAAACTGGCCACAGTGAAGATTAGGGAAGTATTAAAGTGCTTCAGTTTCAGCTTCTCATTACTAAACATTTCAGGTGACCCCACAAGGTTGTTGTTCCATATCTATCTGGAGGAGGAGCTAAGGAGGAATTGGGGCTTCAAGGCGTGGGTGTTTTTTTTTTCATAGACCTGGGACACGTGATATCCAAGCTAAAGGCTTAGTGACAAGCCTCCGGTGGTTACAAAGCTGCTACAAAGATACCAGATGCTAACGTGGTGCTAACCAACTTCAGTGTAATCAGAGTGGACGAGCGGTGGAGGAGAGATGGTGGTGTGATAGATAGTTCAATTACTTCAGGAAAATCGGAAGGAAACACTTACATGGACCATCAATCTTCAGCCGGGCTTGACTTCATCTAGGCATCTGCAACTCCCTGCCACCTGTAAAAGAGAGAACAGAACGGTCATTTCAATGACCTCTTGTCGGCAGGCAGAACTCGGCTGTCTCCATCCTGACTGGCGACAGAAAAGGGAGATGCGTCTCCTCACTCCTGCAACTATGACATCAGTGTCAAAAATTGCTACCCTTAGAAGGCGACCGACTGATCTGAATATGAAAGGAGATGACTGGATGACTTTTTGACTTGCAGCCTACAATGGGTCCTTATATTTGTCGGAGGGGATGGGAGTGTTTCCTACGACATCTATTGGAAATATCGAGGTATTGCAGAGAACAAGGCAGAAGTATAATTATTAATAATTAATATGATTTGGACATGTTTGGCGGGCCGGATTAAAAAGGCAAACGGGCCGTATTCACCCCCCAGGCCAGAGTTTGCCCATGTCTGCAGTAGAGCCACGGGATATTACAACCATACCCCCAGTTTGCCCATGTCTGCCGTAGAGCCACGGGATATTACAACCATACATTATATTACCTGGCCTTCATCAATGATTTTTTAAAAAGGTAACAGCACAAAACATCCTTTAGCCTTTGCACAGTTCTTTGGGTGTATTTTAAAATGTTTTTCATCAGTCATGTTGACGTCAGACGTGTATTTGTGCAGGGAAACTGGACGGCTGTGTAGCTGAAGAGGACGAGGAAGAGGAAACCATCCCTCGGGAAAAGTAAGATTTTGGAAGAGCAACACCTAAAAAGATGAGACAGTGATATTCAGCGGTGATTTCTGGGGAGTTAATGACAGCGACTCCACCTCAACTCTACAACCGGACGAGGAAGCAGCAACGGAAGTGAAGAACTTAGCGTAAAGCTAAAACTTTAAGCATCTTTAGCTTTACAAACATGAGATGGTTTTGGCCTTTTTTTCCAACCCGTTATAGAAGATTGACATATGAGAACACAGCGTTGTTAATCTGCACTTGAAGCATCATTTATTAATATTCAACTGACTGAATATATGCCTACATTAAATACATTGAATAGTTACCTCTTATATACTTTCTTAACTTTAATTAAAATTTTCTATTAAAATATTCTAATTCTAATATTGTCTGCTGTCCATACAGTTTATATTAAAACAGGGGTGTCAAACATATGGGCCATGGGCCAAAAACGGCCCATTAGGGAGTTCAATATGGCCTGCTTGATGAATGTTGAAAGTGGGGGGGGGGGAAGAAAAAGCACAAACACTTCATGATAGTGCTGTTTTGTTATATATTTCATTATATTATGATTGCACTGGTCCGACCCACTTCATATCTCATCAGGCTGTATGTGGCCGCCGAACCAAAATGAGTTTGACACCCCTGTATTAAACTGATTGACTAACAACTCTGTGTACTTCCATATCAATATCCTACAATTACAAAGGAGCTAAGGAGAAACAAATGATTTTCAATTCGTATTGTGTGTAGTACATACAATTTGTATCTTTTTGTACCCTTATCACCGATTTGATAAATGTCGCAAGCATTTGTTTTTCAAACAATAAATATTGGTATATTGTTAATGGGCTAGAATATTGAGCCATTTTCATTTCATTTCGTTTTGCTGCGGGAGACCCCTGCTGGCCTGAGCGCAACACAGCAGGGTGGATCAAAACCTTGCCCTGAAAAAAAAAAAAAAAAAGATTGAAATTTTTTTTTTTTTTGGATATTTTGGAGAGATAGGGTTAGAAGGTGAAGGTTTTAACTTGGCCTCACTCTGCTGTCTAATCATCAATTACGATAATCAAAATCTATTTTAAGTTGTGTTTAATGCAACAATTCTGCCACTCACCACCTCGTCTCCTCTTGGTCCAGACAAGAAGCTGGAGACTTTGTCACAGCTCATCTCTGACACATTCCTAAACTTTATTTATTCATGTTAATTAAGTTACACAGTGGAAACAAAACACAAATAAAAGGTTAAGAAAGGCGGGGGGGAAAAAGGAAACAGTATTCTGAACCAAATGGCGGAATGTCATCATAGAGTTGTTCTTACAGGCCGATGATGCTGATGCCTTTCAGACTGTCTCAGGCAGAGAGAGGTGCCAAGGCCTCAGCGTAACAGTGCACGCCTTCAGAGAGAAGCCAGCTGTTAGCTCGACATTCGCAAATGGCCCAGTGTGAAGAGAGCACTGTTTGTTTGAACACCTCATAAAAGTGCAGAAGGAAACAAAATAAAACGGCATCGTTACGAGAATTATTTAATTTTTCTTTTACTATTGGAGATCGAAGATGTGTCTGTTTGTTAATCCTGAATATACCAGAAAGTCATTCTGAACCTCAATGTCACTGCCAGATGTTTGGTTTTTTTTTTTTTTTCAGAAAGTCCTTCTGAACCTCAATGCCACTGCCAGATGTTTTTTTTTTTACACCTGTGGAGTGTAGGTTATGAAACTCAAAAGAAAAGAAAAAAACATTTGTGCTTGTTTCATCACACCGAGGGTCTGTATTATTCTGTTTGACATCGTGCAGCGGCCGTCACGTCAGTTTCCTGCTCCTGGTAAATTTCGTATTTCATCTCTAACTGTCATCGCTAACAGCTAACCTTTAACAATATTTACATATGAACAACTGTTTCTCCTACTTCTGCCGTCTGAGCAGGTCTGTTTTAAAGGCCAGTAAGGGGGTTCAGCGCAGATCAAATCTGGTTAGGACTCTACATTGAAGGAAACACAGAGATTAGGTTTTAATATTTAATTCAGACATCAGAAAATACTGACTGGACTTGCCGTGTTTGCTGTCAGTTTTGCTTTAAACCAAAGTGATGTTTTTTTTACGTCTTGTTCGGTGCCATTGTGGGGAGTTAACATGACTCACCTGAAAGCAACACTTTTCTGACAGCCTATTTGTTTCACTACAATGGTAAGGACGAACCTCGTGGTAAGACGTGTTACTGTCTGAATCGAGGTACCTGTGGTAACCACCGTTATAGTGAAGAACTGAGTGCAGTGTTAACTGTCTCAGACCTGTGTCGGGGTAAAACATAAAACACAGGGTTCAATTAGTTTTTCCTTGGGCTGTTAAGAGGTTTGAACCAGGGATGTCCGATAATATCGGCCAACCGATACTAGCTTAATTACGTAATATGGGTAAGATCGGTTTTTCCTCCAAAAATGAAAACCCGATATGCCTGGGTTTCGCCTAGATGAAGTGACCAATGAAATGTGTCCATGTCGGCATCAATTGATATCGGAATCGGAAATTAAGTGTTATCATATCGGCATATCGGATATCGGCAAAAACTTAATATCGGACATCCCTAGCTTGAATACAATAACGTTACTGTGTGAGCATCCTTATCGCCCCCTGGAGGCTAACTCGCTTTTTTTTTACGTCTCCATGTTGATGAAGGGTGGAAAATGAAGGGAATCAATTGGACTATAATACTTGCCAATGTGCGGAGTAGGCGTTCTAGTCCCGCTCCTAATTGCCATTGATCTGCACTCATTCAACAGCAGCTGCAGAGGCTCACTGCTGTGTCTGAAGTCAAACGAACATTTACAACATGGCATCATTTGTCATTTCCACTCCGACACTCTCATGCCCCCTGATACACAGCTTTAGTGTCAACACATTTGGCAAATTGTCAGTAATGTAATAAAAAAAAAGAAAGAAAACGCAAACATTAAAAAGACAGACGAGTTCAGTTTACAGTAAAGTAGAATACAGATATTATATATTTTACCACAAAGTTTGTTACAACTATCTAGGGGAAAGGAAAAAAAAATGGAAAAAGAAAAACATCACCATGTTGGTCAATTCCGTGTATGCATGTGTGTCGACTACGAAATGTTTCATGTGTTAGTGTTTAAATCTGTTCCAATGACGGCCGTATGCTGTATATCTTTAATGTCTCTGTGTGTAAACGGCACACACCACCACAGCGTGTTTTTCAGCATTAACAGCTCATTTATCGTTAGCCAACCCCTCCACAATAAAAGTCAGAAAAAGGAAAAAAAAAAACACGTTACATCAGAAATGTTAGCATTCCAAAAGCATCCAAACCATCACCACTTTAAAGTCATTAAATGACTACAAAATCCAAAACCAGCTCAACAAGAATAATAATAATAATAATAATAATAATTAAAAAAAACTTCTGAATATTTAAGTGTTAACTATATATATTTATATTTTGTTCATTTATTCCAAACAGACAAATGTGTGGTGATGTTTATGGTCCCTGGAAACTTCAGAGAAAAAAAAAAAAAAAAAAAAAAAGCACAATGATTAGAAAAAGCCTGTGATCCTCAACTTCATCCAGCTGATGTGTTAATGTTGCTACTCGTAGCCGTTTTGTCTGCTTTGTGCAAGGAATTGTGGGTAGTAGTGGGTAGTGTTTGTTGTATGTCAATAGTGGACTGTTGTAATTAAATACTAGTGTATGTTTACAAGTTTACATCGTTACGTTACGTTACCAGCAGTGTGGTGTTCCCGGTGTCAGGGTGGAACGTTAGGGTCGTAGCTCGGCATGTTTAGCTTGTTTTAGTGTAAAATCTCGTGTCTAGTGTGTCTAGTGTGTGTGTGACTGTTGTGATTGTGAGCGCCACGGCGCTCCGAAGGTCGGACAGTGTGGAAGGCCTGGGCCCGTGTGGCCGCCGCTCCTCTACGCGTTAGCGCTGATGCTCTGTTTGTAGACAGCGTGGTAGGCGTTTCGCAGCAGGACGTAGGGGAAACAGGACTCCAGCAGGTCCATGGTCAGGAAGGGGGACTCCTGCACAATCTGACACACATGCACACGGTTAGGTGGTAGGAATGTCGGGCCGATGTAGCACACGACACACAATACACTTAAAATCTAGTTTTTCCCAAAACCTGTACACCAGTGGTGTCAAACTCCAAATTTAAAAATTGTGACGAAGTAACATTTTTTTTCATATGAAAACAAACTTTAGTTTTGCGTTAACATTGAATCTGGAGCAACCAAAGCTGAACATTATAAACACATGAGAAATTACATTTGAAATTAAACACACATATTAGTGGTATTTGTTTCTTATTATGTCACTTTATCTATATTCTTTTTTATCATTTTTCACAGGCAAAAAAAAAAAAAAAAAAAAGAAAAGTATGTGCATGCACCACTAATACTACAAATTCTGACAGTATATAGGGGTATATACTGGCGCACCAACTCTAATGCACATTTGATATGATCTCACGGGCCAAATAAAATTACACTCTGGGCCAGATTTGGACCCCAGACCAGAGTTTGACACAGGTGTCTGGATCAGATCAAACTACATCACTAAGAGCTGGGATGGAGGGGGAGAGAGAGGTAGAAAAAGAAAGAAAGATAGAAAGAGAGAGAGAGAGAGAGAGAAAGAGGGAGAGAGAGCTAGAGTGTATGAAGTGTAAAGTTTATTTCCTACCATGTCCAGCAGCAGGTAGACAGACTCTCTGTTACGTGTTGTCATCTTGTCCGTTTCCTGACCAATCTTTAACAGGCTCGATGAGGCAAGCTTCACACACACACACACGGCCAGAGAGAGAGAAAGAGAGAGAGAGAGAGAGAGATGATTTAATTCAAACATTTTTAATTTTTAATTAAATGGTTTGAAATTATTTACTTTTTCCACATGGTGGAAGCAAAAAGTCGTGATAAATATATATGTAATATATCTGTATATGTGGGCAAGGAATTGTGTATAGTGCACTATTTAGTGGACTCACTGGTTAAATAAAGAACAGTTTCTGACACTACTTTGGTGTCTGAGTTAATTACGTCATTACTGTTATTGTGACTGCAATGCATGCTGGGACTTGGGTAAGTGATCATCGGTTGAACACCAGATTTCGCTTTTATGAATTGTGGGGATACATTGAGTGGCCCACTTCTACTCGCTAAACATTCACAGGCGCGTAGATTATTATGTGTATAGAATTCAAGAATATCTGTATTACAGCGAGGAACTCCTTGAGTCGATCCTCTATGCTTCCTTTGTGGATGGTGAAGAGAGCAGCTGCGATCTGGTTGATGGCCTTGGCCAGGCAGTGGATGTTGTTACAGTGACCTGTAGGGAATACACGACACGTGACGTCATTAAACCTGTTTTGTGGTTAAAGGCACAATGTGTTTGATTTGTTTTGATTAAATCGTTCATATACTAACGTTAGGAAATTTTGATAAACAGCTACCATGGTACTTCAAGGCCCTTTCAGTTCCTCTGACCCACTCCCAGTGAAAATCACTGTCTCTGAACCATACCTCATAGCAGGTCTCACTACTGTCAGATAAAGCCTCCCTTTGATTTTTTGCTGCTAATCAAACAACAAAAAATGTTGACTATCGATTATACTGTAGGTTCAGTGGTAATATGAAAGGAGAGAAAAAAAAACAGCAGGAAGCTAAAAGAAACTGACAGAACGCATGTTAGTTTTCACAATACTGTCTGTTGAAACGGACAACCGAGGCTTCCGTGTCAGTTGCCTTTCTGACGAGGACGTGGTATTTACCGATTTCACGTTTGTAAAAAAAAAAACGCTGCCCACTGACAGCTCTAATTTTGGAATCCTATTAGAGCTAATCGTCCTTCTCACTCCCTCTTTATGGAAGCAGCGCTTTTCATTTCAAGCCTGTTAGGAGCGAACGCGATGATAATTGGGTGCCAAGTGACAAACGTCACCGCTGAGCGATACCTGTTTAACTCCAACAATGTCTGTGAGACACTGAATGGACTTGTTTTATACAGCTGTGTTAATCTCTTGACTAAAAAAAAAAAACAATAACAGGAAGTAAAGACAAAACTTATACACATCCAAACTAGGGGTATCTGTCGATACTGATATAAGTCCGATCCCTTCGCTGAGGCAATAGTGTCTGTGTTGAAGGCATGACACGCCAAGTTAAGTTGAGCATTTGGGCTTAGGTATTGGATGAGACGGTTATAGTTTATTTTACCGATGTTCAATCCCAAAATTCTGACCAATATCGGACCGATACCGATCCTGAGCCATTCCTACTTATCACACAGCAATAGTAATGTCTCTTGAGTTGCTCGACTATACATGAGGGCTCAATCAATCACACCGTGACTTCCTGATGTTACTAAAAGATGCTCTATTTCAGCGGTTTTCAATTGCCTGAGGAGCGCCTCCACTGGAGGGCGCCAAAGAGTAACCAATGCCCTTTTTAAAAAGTTGTGAAAATCAAATCCTTTTCAAATGCATTCTTATCAGTTGTTATTGAAACTCAGCATTGCCAGGAGCACACAGAAGATGCATTTACTGCAGAGGCGTGTGTGGGTTCGGGCAGGTGGGCAGGATTTTGGAGAAGGGGGGGCCAAAGGGGGAGGCTCACATTCACCCGATTTGAAAAACCCTGCAAGTGCTTTTTTGCTCTTTCAATCTAAATTCGACACAGGTGGAGACAGGTCGGGACACTACACCCTACCTTCGATGGCGGGGCTG
Organism: Cynoglossus semilaevis; assembly: GCF_000523025.1. Lineage (NCBI taxonomy): Eukaryota > Metazoa > Chordata > Actinopteri > Pleuronectiformes > Cynoglossidae > Cynoglossus > Cynoglossus semilaevis. Next base: position 16,800,004 of record NC_024318.1, on the reverse strand, counting down.
TACTGGGACATGACGTTGCTAGCCAGTGTTGGCAGTGAAACAGCTACGAACACCATCAGAAGGCAGGCGATCTTGTACTCCTCCTCCGGACTGATGTTCTCTGCGGAAGGAACATCAGAGATGTCACACGTCGACAGCACATGGCATGGGATGATTTCAGTTCTCTGTGATTCTCGGCGTCTCACCACTTTTCTGGGAGGACAGAGCCACGACCAGTGCTGGGTCGATCTCACAGGGTAAACCTGCCGCTGATGACAGCTCGTAGACGTTCATGGCCACCTTGTGACAAAGTTCTCACGTTAACAACCAAGAGGGGACGGAACACGGCCATAACGACAAACCAGACAGAAATGTGCGTCACCTTCATGTCCGTCTCACGGGGAATGTGGTCCTTGAAATCTTCTACTGAACTGACCAGAAAAGGAATGTGACAGGATAAAACCTAAGCAAAGACAAAGATTTGCAACATTGGTTGAATTGTAAGTTTGTACCATTATATGACGCTTTTTATTTCAACTTGTAATCAAGCCTGCTTTTCACTACACTCTACAATGAAAAGAACTAATATTTTCAGATTCAAAACGACACAAAATATATTCGGAAAACACAACGACAAGTTCACAGCATTCGAAAACGTGTGTTTTGTTTGTCACGTTTTTCGGTGTGTTTTTAAAACACCGTTATCTAAAATCATCTCCACTGTTACTGACACTTTTGATTAAAAAAAAATATGTGTGTGTGGTTGTGTGTGCGTAAGTCTTACATCTCGCAGAGCCTCTTGAGCGAGAGAGCGGAAAGACAAGATGACTCCAATTATAGTCATTCTCTTCAAAACGCTGTCCACAGCTGCAGAGATGAATAAAAACAAAGAAACCCTGAATCAGAGATGCTTCCAGAAGTCACAGCTGTCTCAATGTTTATTCTTTTTTTCTTCAACTTTTAACGTTCATTTTTCATGAATTAAAGGCTTTGATGTCAATAAGATGTTCAAAGCATCAATGCAGATTAGAGTCTACAACGGTGATTAGCAAAACTTGAAGCCGTGGGCTAAATCCTAGTTCGGCAAATGACTGGAATCCCAAATAATAATAAATATAATATTTATTTCATTTGGCTCCCTAAATATTATAAATATATTATATAATATACAGTGGACTCCTAGATACGAGGTTAATCCGTTCCACAACAGCACTCGTGTCTCGATTGAATTTTCCCCATTAAAAATAAAAAACTAAAAACCAATACATTCGTTGCAGCCCTCCAGAAATGTACTTATATTATATATTTTTCCCCCATCTAAACACATTCGTTCCAGCCCTCGAGAAATGTACTTATTATATATTTTTCCCCCATCTAAACATCAAAAACATCAATAAAAACAAATATATTGATAATATAAAATAATAATAATTAAAAAATTGTTTTATATTATTGTTATAAAAATGGGTAAAATAGCCAAGCAAGGACAGTGAGTAAGACGGCGACGGAATGACGGAACGGAACGTCGAATTTCTGGTTGAGCACTCGCAACTAAATATTTCCTTGTATCAGGAGCAAAATCTTGCAACAGTTGCAGACTCAGTTGTAACACGGAATACATGGAGTATTTCAGGAATCTCGTATCGAGGCCGTCCACTGTATAATATATAGTTGATGACTTCTAGTCTATAACATTTGGTCTACACCACTACTCTGAAGTGAAGTGCTTGGCAACAAATGGCGAGTGCGACTAAAGTGTGACTTTACATGTAAGTTTCTTGAAGAGCGCAGCCATGTGTTCAGGTTTGTCGAAGCTCGTTCTCATCTGGTTCAGAACCTCCATGTTTTCCACCACGAGTTTCTAGAAGAAGGAGACAAACAGAGCAGACAAATCCTCATTGGCTTAAACATCAACACGTCTAATTTACCACCACTTGGTTCCGCGGTTGAGGTTTCACAGCGTGTACCTTTAACTCTGCAACTTGTGACGAGATGTGCCACATCAGACTCTCGCTGAGGAATTTCATCCCATACGGTCCTAACAGCTCCGACAGCGATCGCATCTCTGTCAAAGGAGAAAGATCGGTCAATGCGAGTCGACGTCTTTTTTTTTTTTGTCCTTTGCGCTGCTTGATTCCAATGTGCCTGATAACTGAGTAGTTTGGTACAACTCAGACATTTAGTCGTTTTTAAACAAAAACTAAATCCAGCATCATCATGATTAATTATACGTCGATCGTCTATTTCTTCTTAAGGTAAAAAGAAAGGTTCTCGTACCGGAGATGTCGGAGTACTCCTCTGCGTTGAATGTCAGTTCGTTCTCGGTGGGCAGGTTGACAAAGGCCTTCATCGCAGGAAAGTAGGCAATGTGTCCATTACTGACCTGACGGAGCAACGTCTCCAAGTACCTGCACAGACAGAATTCTCTCTGAGTGACTGACGGGCTTTTGTACTTCCTTCAGTAAGAAAACCGTGTCTTCGTCAAGGACTGTTTTCAGACACGGACTCTAATTATCGAGTTATCAATATGAAAAGAAGTATTGAAAAGGAAACAGCCACGTCGTGCGTCCACATTTTTAAGTTCAAACACTGAGTGACAGGATCCCCGCTGTTCAGAAAGTAGACATTTAAGGAGTAAATTATGAAACAGGATTTGCAAAAGACCCTAAGAACAAGGGGAAAGAAAAGAAAATTTTATTTAAAATTAAGTTAAAAAAAAAAGAGAGGTCCTCGACCTACGGTGTCTCGCGGTTACATCACCATCCTCCATAAATTTAATTATGAAGTCTTGCTGGCTAGTTCCGCAAGCGGAACAGACGAATTTGTGCTCAAATTGTGCTACATTCCCATTCTTTCAAAATTTTTTTTTTCAAGTCAGACTTTTCTGGTGTTTTCATGTCCTAGATCACGATGTCACCAGTGTGTTAGTGTAGGTGAGTAACATGGGTATTTATGTACAGCATGTGAGTTCAGACTTACGGCAAATTCAAGTTACGCTACAACGTAGAAACCGGAACTCGAGGACCTCCTGTTCATGTATTTATTTATCGGCAAAAATAACTAGATGTTTGTATGCACTTTGTAATTATCTGATGTCAGCGAGATCACACTTAAAATCTTGAAATCAGAGAAAGAAACGTTGACAAAAAGTGAAATTTCGTTATTTAAAACATTTCGCAAAAAGCCCCAAATTTGCAGTATTTCCGGCTTCAGGACAAATTGTTGTTGTTGTCGACAGTGAGAACATACCAGTTGGTGTACAGACTGGTGATGGTGGGTTCTCCGTGGCTGTCCAGGTGCTGCGTCTGCTGTAGGAGGACATTGTTGAAGACCCGTGTGATGTCAATGGTGACGTAGTTCTCTATGGACTGCAGCACCGTCATGTAGGCGCGCACACTGGTCAGTAATTCACTGGGCTTGGCTATCTCCTGAGTAGCCTGGTTATACATGGTCATCCCCACAATGGACCTGGAGAGAGAGAGAGAGAGAGACAGAGAGACAGAGAGAGAGAGAGAGAGAGGGAGAGGGGGGGGGGGGGGGAGAGAGAGGGAGGAGGGGGGAGAGGGAGGGGGAGAGAGGGAGAGAGAGAGAGAGAGAGAGAGAGAAAGAAAGAGAGGAAGAAAGAGAGAAAGACGAGAACTGCTTATCAACAAGTATCAGAAACTGTAAATTAATGACTAATTTCAATAGCAAATTATTTCCGAACACAGAGTCTAGACTTTTGGAAAATGATTCTTTCTCTCCCCACTGTTGCCTGAGTTCTTGCTAAGTTTGTGATTTATTGCGGATCTTATACAAATAATTAAACACTGCATGCTCCACTTCATTTTGTTTATATAATTTCAACACAATTTTGAATAAAATCAGTCCTGAATTATTTCATAGGTACATTTTAAGTCAAAACGGTCAAGTCCTTTAAGGATAAATGTGATTTGTTAATTAGTGCTACAAAACAGCGGTCCTCGATCCCCGATCCGCAGGTCATTTGGTACCGGGACATAGTGAAAAAATGTACTTCACTAATTTACTTAATATTTTTATTATTAACAGTCATATTTCTCTACTTCCTTTATTCAAAGATAATCTGTGAATGTTGCAAAACAACAAGTCTAAAAGATGTTTTTTTTTTTGAAAATTTAATGACCCTTCAACTGATACCGGCTGATTGGTTCTTGATACAAAAAAGGTTGGGGACCACTGCTGAAAAATAAACATAGCCCGACTTAGAAATATTTTCATTTATTATGAATTAGCCTTTAGTGAACTTTTTAGCCTATAAATGAAATACCTAAAGTGCTTTAAAAAAATATCTAAAAGCTACTATGTTTTGTTCACATGTTGTTAATAAAATTACACGAAAAGGGTGACTTTAAAGAGTTTAATAAATTGATTTACTTTGTGAAGCGGATCTCCAGGTGTGACGTGAGGTACTCCCTTGGGGTGAATGTGTGTTCCCACACCATCAAGTTAGGAATGTAGTTAATGGAGAAGCAGAGTTCGGACAAAGCTGTATGAAGTTTGTCCAGGCTGAAAAAGGGAAAATGATAAAAACAGGATGAGCATTTTCTGGTCTGCAGGAAAACTAGTAAAAACATCTGAGGGATATTAGCTTTTTTTTTTGTTTGTTTGTTTCCAAGAATGGAATGTTTAGTCTGGGTAACTCACTTTGTGACTAACAGCCGGTTTTTCCTCATACTCTCCACTCCCGGCTTCTCTCTCTCTGGCTCTCCCTTCTTGCCGGTCGCCTTCTTGCTCTTTTTGTTCACGGCCTGGCTGATGGTTTTGGCGCAGTGTTTTGGGAGCAGCTAAAGCAAAAAAAAACAAAACAAAAAAAAAAACAGTTGAAGCAGTAAAGTAGACAGAGGCACAGAAACAAAGTTAGGAGATGCATCGAAGTGATGAGGAAAATTAATGTCAAACTCAAGGCTCGCGGGTCAAATCTTGCCCCATCTGCGGTTGTTTTTAACAAAGCTCTATTGTATATAATCAATACTAATGCTGAATGGAGCGGTTAGACGCATGTGTATAATATATGGGCGGCCATTTTTTATTTGCTTATGAGGAAAAAGTTCCAGTTTGGCACTGAACTTAGACCGTGTTTTCATTTTCTGCCCATTCTGTGCCTGAGTTTGACGCCGCTTATCTAGTACTTTTGTCGTGACTCAAAATATGAATCAAGTACAACTGCGCTTGAGTACTACTGTTATACATCTGCTTCTGATCTTTTCCCATTTTATCTTTTCATTCCATTAAAAATACTGTATATGACACTGTACACTGAGTTGATGTCATGTTAATAATCGCATAAATACATTACTGTTCAAATATTTTTGAAAGTATTCACATTTACTACAAACACTTTTTTTAATGCCTGCTTCTTGAAAGTATAATTACTCGTATTGGTAGTATAAAAGTATTATTAATAATACTGAAAGCACAAAAAGCAATGTAGGACTATATAAATATTGTACATTGTCATTTTTACACACACTTTTTTCTAAATATAAAAGTAAATAATAGCATTTTAATACTATAATAATATAATATATATTATATAATATATATATAATATTAATATATATATAATATAATATATATATATAATTATATATTATATAATATTATATATTATATAATATATAATAGCAAATAATACCATTAGCATTTTCACTTTTTTTATTCTACCTGTGATATATATTTGTGCAGACAAATACAAATATTGGTACAGGTCACAGACTGCCATCTTAGAGTGGTACTTCACTCACTCTGATCAATATCACTTTGATTAGTACTGAAAGTAAGTCAGCACTGTGTGGTTGCCTAGCAACTGATGACAGAAAAAAAAAATCAGAAGACTCAATACGTAACATGGTGTATACTGGGGACATGTTTCTCTATTTTGGTAAATTTAACTAAATAAAAGCGTTAAAATTTGAGAAAATTAAATCCCATCGACCTTAATAGAAATAGTTATATTTTATTTGAGTTTTTCTCAGCTTGGATTTTACCTGGTCGCTGAGGGTACACTGTTCCGTGCAGATGTCAGTGATCAGATTTCTGGCCTGTTTGGCCATCTCATCCAGAAACATGTTACACAACGACAGGCTTCGGTCCCCAATGTGGTGACGCTGCAGAGGAAAGCACAAAACGACAGATGTCGTGAATAAGGAATTTGGCTGTCAATGTTGAAAGTGGAGGGCATTCAGGGTGACCGTGACCATGTCATTTTTGCATTTACCTCCTCGGGACAGAGCTCGTGTGTACAGGACATAAAGTGTGTGCAAAGCAGGGGGAAGCAGATGGAGTGTCGACTCTGAGAAGGTAGCTCCAAACACTGCTGAAACATCTTTTCAAACGCTCGGCTGTAGAAGCTTCGTTTACAAGACACACACACACACACGTGACCAGGAGAAAAGAACAATTAAACAATGCTACGGACAAGCGGATTTGTAAAAATGCATAGAGCAGGGGTGGCAAACATAAGGCCTGCGGGCCAAAAACAGGCCCGCTAAGATGTTTAATTGGGCCCGCTTGATGAATTTTTTGAATACAAAAAAAAATACACAAACACCTCAAGATTTCATTAAATATAAAATGATTATTAATAATAGACATTTAACACACTTTTACTTCTGTATGAAAAACATGAACTTGTTATTCTTATTTATAGGTAATTGTGTTGTGCTCTCTATCACACTTTTACTTCTGTATGAAAAACAAAGGGTACAAACATGAACTTGTTATTGTTATTTATAGGTAATTGTGTTGTGCTCTACTGGTGCAGCCCACATTTAATTAGGTTGTATGTGGGTCTTTTTCAAGACTTTTCATCTATATTGCACACGTGTCTCACCAGAAAATGGACAGGTCGGATGTCTCCACCAGCATGTCCACCAGAGAATCCACCATTTTTGTGTGAAAAATGATGGTGTTCATCATTTTTCCAAGCTCTTTGTGATCGGCGATGCCAAGACTGGCTTTGGAAACACTGGTGTAGGCCTGAGGAGAGAGAAAAAAAAAAAAAAAACAGCTAATGACGTCTCAGCCATGTAAACCTCATCTTCTGTAATGCAGGGTTAAAATATGCAGGTTTAGGGCTGGGCGATATGTTAGTATGTTTGCACACAAGATATAGAATGATAATATATTTTTTGAATTCATACATGTGACTCTTGGCCTAAAAGTACTCGCTCTGGCCACACCGCTTGCAGTGAGGGATATTTGTTGATATATTTGTTAACATAAAACCACTTAAAATTCGACTCCTCTCAACTATGTATGGCTCTCATAATAATCATATTCATAGCATTAATAATTTAGGGGTTATAATAGTGTTTTCCAACCATGGGGTCGTCTGGAATTTTAATAGAGTCGCCTGAAATGTCTCGTAATCGTTAAAAAAAAAAAAAAAGTACTCTAACAAATTTTTTTATAACCAAATATTATTTAAATTCTGATTTAAAACACTGATTTACTGATTTAAAATCCAGCATACGGCACATCTTGATTGACAGCTGTGTTCGCGCGACTGCGGGGGGGGAAAAAAAAAGTGTCTGGGGTCAGCAGAAATTTGTGATGTCATCGCCAAAAAACCATTGGGAACCACTGGATTATACAGTGATATTAAATAGAGTTAAAGTGACAGTTATTTACAGGAAACACTTTGTTTGTTTGGATTATTTTTAATGAATTTGTGTGTTGGTTTGTTTGTGGGAAAAATTTTTTTTTTTTTTAAAAATCCGCGTGTGATTTTAAAAATGTGGCTTTGCTTTCTTTTGATACCATTTCCAAGGGAAAATTATTGAGACACAAAAACCATTGGGAACCACTGGATTATACAGTGATATTAAATAGAGTTAAAGTGACAGTTATTTACAGGAAACACTTTGTTTGTTTGGATTATTTTTAATGAATTTGTGTGTTGGTTTGTTTGTGGAAAAAAAATTTTAAAACTCCGCGTGTGATTTAAAAAGTGTGGCTTTGCTTTCTTTTGATTTCCAAGGGAAAATTATTGAGACACATATTGTAGGGAGATTTACTAGTAAAATATCGAGGTATGTTTTTTGGACCATATCAGATTAGCAGAGTTGTCTTCCTACCTGCAGCCTGAACCAGTCCAACCTCATGCCCCTGAAGTCAAACACCTCTCCATCTTCCACTGCAACACAAAAACACAACAGTTCCTCAGTAACACACACACACACACCTAATCCTTAAAAACCTATACACTGATACTACTTGAGCTTCTGAGAAGTTGCATACAGTTACTTTCAAATGTCCTATCTCTATCATTTAAAATAAACCTCCAAATCATATTTTTTTAGAACTTGACGCCTTCATAGTTAATAAAAGAAATAATGGTTCACCCTGTTTGACGCTGAGCGAGGTCATTGTGTTGACAAATGAAGACATGATGATAGACTCGTCCTCCGGACAGACAGACAGGTTCTGTTGCAAAGTTAAAAAAAAAGTTACGTTTTTTTTTTTTATTCTTACAAAAAAAAAGGTACAATGACGAGTGGTGTCAGAAAACTCTTAATAAGAACTACTACTCTACATGGAAAGACAGGGAACTACATCAGCCTCTCTGTCAGGATGTGTGTACAGTCTCACGTTTGCTACACTTGCGGATGCACATTTTATAAAACAAGAACCAAATTTGAAATGGATATACAGTGATCCCTTGCTATAACGCGGTTTACTTTTCACGGTTTCGCTACTTCACGGATTTGCATCGTGCATTGTGTTCTGCATTCTGATTGGCTAAAAAGTCACTCCGCTTCTTCTCTACCTGTGCGCCAATAACGTTGCGGTTTAATATGTACACGTACGTAAAACAGCTTGCCAAATTGACATTACGTACGTGCAAATTCTCTTGCAATTTCGAGTTTATCAAACCCCATAATGTCGACAAAACGCTCTGGACCGGCAAAAGTACCTGCGGTAGGGACCAAAAGGCAGCGGAAGATGCTGTCTATCGGTGATAAAGTAAAACTATTGGACATGCTAAATGAAGGTAAAAGCTATGCGGCTGTAGGTCGGCATTATGGAATTAATGAATCTTCCGTTCGTTCCATAAAGAAGGAAGAAAAAAACATAAGGAAGACAGCAGCAATAAGTTTTAATAAGGATTCAAAAAGGGTTGCAACTGCCCGCAACAAGACCAGGTAATTTGTATTTTTTTCATAATCATTTTTAATTTTCTCCCGTTCACGGTGGGCGGTGCTAATCTCCGCAATTTGAAGCCTTCTGTTCACGTTGATGATTAAAATTATTATTTGACAGTACATTACAGAAGTTATTTGTTGAAACGTTTCTAAAGTACTTTTATTTTACTTTATTTGTGAAACAAATGGTTGAGACTGTAAAATGGTTTGTTCGTTCTAGAGGCATCGGGAACAACGCAAAGAAATTGCACGTTTGTGTTTACCTGCACAAGTTCATTCAGCACCACAGCATCAAAGCCAGACAGGTATTGCACATAGTAACGCTGCATCACAGGGCCGTACTTCCTAACGTGAGCTCGGAGCTCCTCCATGTAGAAGATCAACTCGGCTATGTGTCTGGAAAAACACCAACGCGCCGTCAGGGTTATCACAACACAAGCCGTAGGTGCAAACGTGTTCTGTAACTGTGAAAGGGAACACACTTGTCTATGAAATCATCAGTGCTTTTCTTCTGGATGTTGTCGGCGTGTCGAAGCAGCCATATTATCTCATCGCGGGCGAACGACAGAGCCATGAACACAAACAAAGCCTGAGAAATAGAAAAAAAGAGAAAACATAAACAAAACATTCATGACATTATGTTGCACCAAGGCTTCTTCACTTCTACTTAAGGACTTTTTGTAATAAATAAATATAAAAAGAAAAACATCATTTATCCTTTAGTGCAGGGGTGTCAAACATACAGCATGCGGGCCAAAACCGACCCACTGGGGGGGGTCAATCCGGGCCGCTTGATGAATTTTGAAAGTGAAAAATGCATAAACATTTTATGTTTGTGATGTTTGGTCAAATTATATATAAATATGAAAATGTTTCTAATAAACTTGTACAAAGGAGAAAAACATGAATTTATTGTTATATATGTTATGACTGTACTGGTCCGGCCCACTTGACATCTAATCAGGCTGTATGTGGCCCCCTGGACCGCCCTTTGTTTTCATGCAAAATATACATTAGATACATCTTCATATTTAGCGAAATACAGTTTTACAAACATTTCTTGAACATTAAGTGTTTGTTTATTATTTTTTTTTTTTTTAAATTCACCAAGCGCGCCGGTTTTGGCCCGCAGGCCGTATGTTTGACACCCCCGTGTTCTACACAAGCCTAATATTATGAAACATTTGCATTGGATTCTAAGTAAACCTATCTAACAGAAACCAGTTCCTTTTATAGCCAAAGGCTATGCATATTCACCATTTTTTTTTCCAGTTTAAAAATACAACACCCAGTTAACATAAATAGGTTAGTTTTTGTTTCTTAGGCTGTTAAAAAAAAAAAAAAAAAAGGGCATTTGCAAATACCTTAGGACCCAGCAGCCCAGGCTAGCTAAAACCGTAGCCAACTCCTTCAGAGCAGATCTGAGGAACTTGCGTCTCTCTCTGTGCATGGAGCCTCTGCGGGACATGACACACGCAGGTAGTAAATGTACAGAGCACATAATAAAGGCAATCAAGGATGAAGACAAAAAAAAAAAATCCTTGAGGTAAAAGGTCTAAGTGATAAAGGGTAGGGAGAGATGTGAGGAGACAGGGACATAATAATTATTATTATAATTGTCAAAAGAAAAGAATTTATGTGAAAGTAAATTTTGTGTGCAATATAAAAGCAGGAAGAACTGGGAAAAAAAATATATATTTATGTACTTACGCATGGGACAGGGCCTGTTCTTTGCACTCTCTGATGTCATTGATGCGTTTGTTGTACCTGTAAAAACACAACACATTTGTATTTAAAATACAAATGACATCTACTTCATTACTTTTCATTTAACTTTTCTTGTGTATTTTAAGCAGAATTATTTCCACATCTCCACATACTGGTCTATAATGTTAAAGGGGAAACTACACTGTCAGGGTTCCCACTCTTT
>NC_024318.1:16762547-16788267 GCF_000523025.1 Cynoglossus semilaevis | reverse complement strand
ATATTATATATATTTAATATATATAATAATATATATATATTTTATTTAATTTTTTAAAAATTTTTTAAATGAATAACTCACAAACGATCCACTTCTCCATCGCGTCCAGAGACAGATATTCACATGGCATCTATGGACAAAGACACAAGAACTCATTTTTAAAAAAAAACCCTGAAACTACACCGTGATGCGTTTGTCTGAGCGACACTTTTTTATTTTGTTACAACAAGCAGTTTTGCAATATTTTCCTCTGACTCGTACATTTTCGTTTCTAGTTTCTTTTTTTTCCCTCCCTTCTCTAAACAAAGTTGCACTTTTGCTAGTTCAGTCAGTCTGCTTGGGTCAAACTGGGTTAATGAGGCTTCCTTTTTTTAAAAAAAAAAGGGAATTTTTTTTATTTGAAAACAGCGTCATTAATATATTAAAATATTTAGAAAACCGGGCCAGAAAAAAAAAAAAGCAGCCAAACTTACAGTGTCTGACTGAGCAGGATTGAGCATGGTGGAGGGGGCAGAGATGAGAGAGAGCAGCTGAGCGTTCCTCCACTGGTCCGCGGACAGGTTCCTCCTGGGGTAGACCATCTGAAGACTGAGCAGCGCATCTGACAGAGACTGCACGAGGTAGAAAAAAAAAAAAAAACACACCTACGATGTCAAGTTGAGGGTCGTAAATTAGACTAACTAACTCGTTGGTCAAAGCTGGTGAAGCCTCTTTTTTTTTTTACAAACGCTGACTCACTGCAGTATGCGACACACAAACACAGCTCTCCTACCTTTCCATGTGGAACAAATTCTTCCATCATTTTCTTCAAGGGGTTTTCATAATCCACAATCATCTGCCCCAACCTGGGATACTCCCGGTCACTACAACCAACACACACAGGAGCTTACTTAGTAAATAAGTTGAGTGTTTGAGGATAATGTGATGGCGGAATGGTAAAGTATCCGCTTATGATTTGACCTCGGGCAACCTAGGGGTTGCGTCCCCATATGTGGCCGCCTGAAATATCTAGTAATTGATAAAAAATAAATTTTCAATTTGCATTCAGCAGAGAACAAAAAAAAACAACAACAAAAAAAATAAAAATCAGTCTACTCTGGAAAGACCCCACACTACGATGTAACCCTATGTATAAAAAAAAAAAAAAAATTTCAATAAATTGGGGGGAAAATACAGCCGGTTCTGTCACAATGACAAACCATCATTTGATGGTGAAAACACTGACCTGAAACAGTGTAACTCTAGCTCGCCATGATAGAAGTACTTTAAGTAGTACTTTCTGCACCTACAGAGTAAAAGCTAATACCCAGTCTAAGGCGTGTGTGTGTGTGACTGTCAGATCACCTGGCTCCATGTGTCATCTCGTGAGCGTAGTTGTACAGTCCTATGATTGCTTTCCTCTCCTCGATGCGCGACAGTATGATCATCAGCGTAGTGTAGGTCACCACCAAGTCCAGGTAGTTCTTGGTGAGGTCAAAGTTCACCGTCTGGTGGGGTTAAGAAAAAAAAAAAAAGAAAAAGAATTGTGTTTTACAAAATCTCAAACTGTATTGTCCTTTATATTATTTAGTAGAAAAGAAATGGGATTTTTAATAATAATAATAATAATAAACTTAATGTGTAGCAGTCATAATAATGTTGATCAGAAGAGAAGAAAGTGGAAGTATGACAGTGGTAAATGGTTGGGAAAAAAAAAAAAAAAAGAGCAGTACTTCCCGCAACCCCTTCACTATTATTTGAATTATTAAACGATCTCTTTGCAAAAAAAAAAAAAAAAATGGAGTACACAATTGAAATAGTAGAATGACTACCTGACCATAAAATACTTTTCTGTACAATTATAGCAGTACTAGTGGCATTTACTGCTTATTTTTTACTGTTTGGTTTGGGATATAAAAACCCAGACTTCAATGTTCATGGATTGAGTTTCTGACAGGAATTAAGAGATTATAAATTATTATTATTAACGTTTGTTTACTTTTTAAATATATATCTGTTATTTCAATACTTACCAAATAATCAGTTAGTATTTCCCATAAGCAATATTTTAAGACCTTTTCCTACCAACGTGATGATGACATTTACAAAAGTACACAATGAAAAAGAACATTCGACTTATCCTTCGGTGTTTCACGTAGATTTGGCACTTACGATGTCAAAAAAGACCTGGCAAGCATCAATGGTGTTGAGCAGCTCACAAACGTGATCCTATTAGTAAAGAAACATCCTTGGTTAACGTCGATAATGTCCGAGTACTTTCACATCGCACTTGTGTCTGCGCGTTTTCCCCTCACCTTAAATTCCATCACATCAACAAATGTAAAGTAATACAGCGCCAGGTTTTTCAGAATCTCGGACTTCTCCTTCTGCAGCTGGGCCAACTGTTGCTGTAAAATCCACACAAACACAGTTACGTACAACTACACACGTGTGTCCCACTCTAACACACTAACACTGCCTAAGGTCTTATTTTCTACCTTTAAAATAACCAAAAAGTAAAGTAGGTAGATGGTAGCTTTTTACCAACTATTTAATCATAAAATAAATAATATGATCATAAATAATTAATTCATCGTCTTATCAAGGCTTTAAAAAAAAACAAAACATCTTATTAATAGATGATATATTTAGTATTTTCTGCTTAGCTATGACATTTTCTCTCTACCTCAAAAAAAGCTGGAAAACAACCACTGTAGACTTTAAATCTTTTTTTTTCCCCCAGGAGCCTAAAGAATAAATCCTGACTCTAGGCTTTATCTGACAAATGGCTTAAAGATCTTTATATTTAAATACACCGTGAAGGCTTCATCTGTCTAGATGACAGAAAAAAAGACAGAGGTAAAATGCTCTTTAAACAAAGTGGAAAAGGGCAGAAAATTAATGTAGATGCAATGCTGCTGCTGCACTGAGGACGTCTGAGGACGTCTGAGGACGTCTGAGGACGTCTGAGGACATCAGACCTGTTTAGTAAAGTCGGTGATTTTTTTTCTCAATTTTTCTTGCAATATTGTGCTGGAGCTAAGTGTCTGCATGAATCTATTCATACGTTAGAGTAAGAGTAAGCGGTCGAGTACCGTATTGTTCGGACTATAAGCCGCAGTATTTTTCATCCTTTGGAGTTCGCAACTTATACTCAGGTTGCGACTTATATATGAAAATATATAATTTTAAATGTTTGTTATTTTCACACTGACAGTCACTAGAGGGCACTCTAGACTTGTGTATCAGTATCTGCTACTGCTGTACCACTATAGATTTCCATGTTTGTTATTGTCACACAGACACCCGCTAGGGGGCACTCTAGCAGGCTGGTACGACTTATACTCCGGAGCGACTTATACTCCGAAAAATACGGTAATAACATAGGGTAAAATATATGAAGTCCTTCAACTAACCACAGTTATAAATATATTACAGTATATACGGTAATAAGACACAATTGACAGTTGAATAAATGGACTGGGTTTTTAATCATAGCACTTGTTAGTAAGTTGCAAGTTAAATGTAGTCGGTAGTATTGGGTAGTACGTTAACATTCTGCTTGATTAAGTTGATATGTTACAAGCAAAACAATGGACGGCCGTCAGGATTTGGGCAAAACCAAATTGGAAAGGCTAACCAACTGGATCAGAGGCTCTCCAAAACAGCTGCTCCTGTACGGTATTCCTAGTCTGCACTGGTCAGTAACCATTAAAACTGGTCCAGTGAACCAGCAGCGCAGTGATGGGCGACTAAAGCTTAATGGCGCACGTCAAGAGCACCAAAAGGAGGGTAAGCGGTAAAATTGATTTCTGGATGCCTGTCAGGCCTTGGTCCTTAATAAATAAGCGAGTGCATCCATTTCTTTTAAACAATCCTTAGTGCAGGCAGTCAAGCTAGTTATTCAAACAGCCAGCCGATTTGCTGGCATGCGAACTTGCCATTCTGTCACTCGAAGGATGAAGGAAAAGAAAAGCTGTGACAGCCGGTGTGACAAACGATAAAGCTGAGCAAAGGAAAAAAAAAAAACGCTAGAAACTTCGTAAAAGCAGTACAAAAATACGTGATCCAAAAACATAGATATATATCAACTTAAATACAGAAAAATAACAGGAACTTAGATACAAAAACTTACCAAAAAGCACATGTCCGGAATAAGCCAAGATTAGCATGCAAAACACAAACACAGAAACAAAGCAGAAAACAACATAAGACACAATTTATGCACATTTATACTGAGAGAAAAAAAAAAAAAAAAAAGCCGTTAGCGACATACACACGATTGCACAAAATGCTAAATGGCAGCTTCACATCGACACGCGCAAGCATGAAGCTATGAACTAAAATAACAGGTTGAGTTTAGTTCTCACTGACACACATACACATACGCACATTTTGACATCTAAGCTTAATTGATTAAACATCACTTTTTACGATAATGCTTCAAAATATATTTAATGATTTGGTCAATTTTAAGTCGAACATTTGATTGTTATTATTATTCTCCAATAGACAGACTTTAATTGTTATTTATTGCTTTTGTTGAAAGTTCCTAGGTATCGGATCCTACGACTACAGTTGTTTTGTTTTTTTTTTTACATTTCTACGCAACTGTTTCTGTTTCAGTTATTGACGTTTGAAAATGAAAATCGGAAGCACATGTTATTAGTTTACCTCAAGATACTCTCACTTTTTCTCCAGTTTCCCCATCATTTTATCTGACTTGATTTGAGTAAGCAATCCATATTGATATTTTGAAAAAGCACTTCACCACGCAAAGATTTGTACATCTAATAAATAAAAGGTCAGTTCACTCAATAATAAATTGGCATATAGAAAATACCTGGATATACTTATTTAATTTAAAAGTCAGAATGTTTGTTTATAAGGATCAAAGACTCCAAAATGTTGTTGCAAATCACAAGTAATATTCGTATGTTTGAATAAAATGAGCATAACAAAGTATTGACATATAAAATTGAATTTTAATTTTTTTAAAATTTTAAAGTCTCTCTGTGTAAGTAAGCCTTTTTGTTACTATTATTATTATTGTTTTTATTATTATTATTAATAACATTATTTTTGTTATTATTATTCAGCTGTAGCACTCTTTTTTCTTTTTTTTTTTTAAAGAGTTAATTGTTATTGTCTGGTAGTTAAAAGGAACGTATAAACATAAACACAAAACACACGTCCCCGCTGGACCACACTTAACTTTCTGATATTGCATCTTGGATCTCTAAGGAGAACTGGGCAATAATCGCCAGTTTTCACCGCTGCCCACATCAGTGCAGCCCAGTGCTGTTCTGACTCACCTTTTGTCCCTTTACTGTGGTTTTAATGTAACTATCTAAATGAGACGGACGATAGACCATTTCTCCTCTGTATTAAACAAAGCTGGAAATTATGGCTAAACAAATCGTCAAAATGATAGGAATTTACTTTTTTAATTTATTAATTCATTCCACTTCCCCTGAGTCCTGTTTTGCATAAACTAAACTAAACGCTTTACTTACGTTATTATTCCGTGTTTCCACGGCAGGGAATTTCCTGACGATGAACTTCACCGCACTTTCCAAGTTCTTGTCGACCAGATAGGAGGGCTTGGCCTTGGGGTCGCCACATGCCTGTGAAATCAAAAGGAAAAGAGCTGAAGGGTCACAGCATAAAATAACTAACTATTCTTAAAAAAAAAAAAAAAAAACCAAACACTTCCGTAATAGTCAGGTATGTTAGAAATGTGAGTGCTGACAGTGAGAACTGCGTCATCCAAAGCGGTAATAATGGGACGTGATGAGGAATGAAAAATGCTGACTCTGCTGACAGCGATGACGTTTTCCACCAAAGCAACTTTAAAGAAATGGAAACAAGCACGCACGAGGCTTAGCGTAGTGTTCTGGACTGATTTTTGGGTTAAATGTACAAATCCAAGGTTTGAGACATCCGACAAAGGGTTTCGCCCTCTTTGGGAAGCAGAGTAATTTTGTCTAGAATAAAACCTGTACACATTAAAATGGATTGGTCTCCGTCAAACGTGCAGGCTTCGAAAAACAGACTCAATGCACAACGCAAAACAGTCTCTCTCTTCTTGTAGTGTGCATGCTACAGTCTCTCTCTCTTCTTGTAGTGTGCATGCTAACATAAATTGCACTCATGTTTTGTTTTTTTTTTTTTGCTTACTCTATATTAAGTGACGGTAATATATTAGCTTGTTTTGTCAGTGCCTCCTCTGGTGACTTGAAATGTCTGCATTCATTTTAATCCAAAATTGCAGTATTTAACGCGTTTATGTTATTGTAGAGGATGACATCGCCAATTAGATTCATTATGCAGTCACCCTGAAGGTACAGTTTACTTTATTTATTATTTTTGCATGATCCCTAATATGTTTATTTTTCCGTCAGATATTAAGGCTAAAGCTAAGATAAATAATTTTTAAAAAAAAGCTTAGTGTCCTTTTGTTTTATAATCTGAAGGCCAGTGCTAGTGCGGAACGGAGCGCTAAGCTTTTTATTTGTAATTCAGAGGTAAGCGGTCGACTAACTACCAGATTTTTTGTTGCGACTTTGTGTTCTGCATCACGCTGCTCGCTGAAGTGCCTCTTAGTTCAGTGAGTGAGTGAGTGAGCAAGGAGGAGGGAGGTAGAAAAAAAGAGAAAGAGAGAGCGAGCGAGGGGGGGGAATATAGGAGAAAAAAGAAGAGATGGTAATTATTTTTTGGGAATGCTGTCAATTGAAAATGAAAAAAAAAAAATTGAAATCATTCAATATTGGTATTGACAAGTTCACAAAAAATATGGTAAATCAGAATCAGCCCCCAAAAATTGTAATTTCTAGTTTAAGGGCAAAATAAGCAACCCTTACGGTAGCAAACAACAACACAAAATTCACATTTTAATCACGCCCTATAAACAAACGCCTTAGAGCAACACCTCAGCCATTTAACTGGATTTCACTTAGCATAGCTCTATATAAATTCAAGCATCAGCGAGTGCCAAAATAAACAACAAAATCAATATATACCTGTTTGTGCAAACAACAACACTTGGAAAATGTAGTACGATTATGATATCGCAGTGGTCGCATGTAGGAGGTAAGGGTTACTGTACATGCATTACCTAGCAAAATTGCACTTGATGACTACAACTAACACTAAGTCATAACACTGGATATTATATATGGCATTAACTAAGTTGTCCTGCTTTCAACAATTGTTCATTGTAGTAACAATTCCTATGGAGTTTTATAATAAAATGGTGTAAACATTTATTTGAATACCGCAAGCCCTGGCAGATGGTGCTTTGAGAATTACTCAACCTTAGGCTACCCCTTTTAGCATTAGCATTTAGCAAAGTTCTTGTTTCTCAAAGAACTATTTGAGAAGTGGGTGATTTTTTTTTTTTTTTCAATTTTGAAAATGTGTATACATCTTTTACTAAAATCATTTTCAATCAGAGAGATGATCTGTCCGTTTCTGCTACTAACTCTCACTAACCTCGGGACAGTGATGTCCTCAGCGCCTGATAACATGAACTGTCCCTGTAACCACCAAAATAACTAGAGATGCACAGATTGCGATTTTGGCCGATTCTGATTTGCAATTTTTTGATAATTCTCTAGTGCAACATTATATTCTCATAACAAGTAAATATGAAAATTGTCCGACCAAACAAACAGGTTCTCTTATCATTCAACAACTCCCAAAGTAAACTGCTTCGTGACTGGAATGAGGTACTAAAGGAAAATGTCTTTCTGACAAATGAAAGCTTGTGCACACCAAGCTTTTACTAGCATAACAAAACAAAACAATCTGCAGTTTTACACTTGTTTTGTAGTAACTAAGAATTAAGAACAAAGTATGCATTCCCCCCCCCCCTTATCTTGAAATACAAAGACCCCTTCTTCCCCCCCTTATCTTGAAATACAAAGACCAATATTTACCCACATTAAATAAAGTCCGATGCGAACTTTGTTCTTTCAAGTCGTAAGTGCAGTGAGCGATAACAAAAAGGGCATTTCACTGCAAATATCTGCAGAGGCAAATTGCTATTTCTTGAGACTAAATGGCAAATGGTTTTGTTTTTCTGACAATCAAAAGCATCTCTTTGTCGTCAACTGGCAAATTATCGTCTTTTTCGAGGTAAACAAAAGCTTGCACAGCTTGAAAGAGTTCCGAAAACACTACGGTCTGAAACGGCTGAACTTACTTTTATTTATTATGGCTAGAAAGTTTGAAACTTTCTTAGCTTTCCAAAAAGTATATCCAAGCTAACTACGTATTAGCTCCAGCTTGTTAGCTTCTTCTACTGTTCCAGTCACCGGCTGATCAGTGCATCTCTAGTATTGACATGTCAAAAACATATATATATACATATATACACATATATACATATATATATACATATATACATACATATATATACATATATACATATATATATACATACATACATATATATATACATACATATATACATATATACATACACACATATATATACATATATACACACACATATATATATACACACATATATATACATATATATATATATATACACACATATATCTATATATATACACATATATATATATACACACACAAACGTATTTTGTAAGTAGAGTAACACACTTGTGCCTACCATAAGAAATGGCCACCAAAATGTCTATTTAACCCTGAAGAGAATCTTTCCAAGCTGCTGTGTATATTTTAAAGTGCTCTGATTTCACCTTTTTTTTTTATGAGAGAACAAGTGCATATAATAATGACAAAGATAAGGTAGCAAAAAAACTCAGTGGTTCCCAAACGTGTCCTGCAGTGTCCCTTTCTTTTAGAACATACCTCTAAATATTTTTCTTGTAAAATCTACTGAACTTTTTTTTTTTTTTTAAATAATTCCTATAGAACTATTGCTTTTGAACAAAGTCAATAACTTTTCTAATAAGTACAATTTCCTCACTGTGGAACTATTAAAGAAGATATTGAAATTACCTTTAATTAGCCTTGCTGTGCTTCAAAGTTTTTATAGATTGTACAGACTGCATTTTATTAATACAATATGATTTTATGACAAATATTATTAGTCAGAATCTGCATTTACGATAAGTTCAGGTTACCCTTGAGTCACATCCTTTTTAATTAACACTGAAAAGTTAAGGAGAGTATTTGGCTTCCTATTGTCTCGCACCCGAACACAACGGCAAATCGCTTTCTAATGATGTCTGTATATTAAGTGAAAATGACATGTTAATTAGTGGCAAGAGCAATAAGCTGACTGTGTTTTGTAGAAAAGGGCTTGATGGACGAATGGATGCAACAGTACAGTAAGGAGCAGGGGGTTAATGATTGACAAGGAAATGGGGGAAAAAGCTGAGCATCAGTCATGGCCAGAGAGAAGTATGGACGTTGTTGTCTGTATACCAAAACAGACTGTGGTCTTGTCTCCACTAGTGTTTTTAAACTCGAGGTTACAATTTTCAAATGATCCCACACGCAGACTAACATACAACAGGGACTGCATTTACTGCTCCCTGTTGAGAAGCTGGTACTTAGAACAAAAAAATGTACTGCTAATTGTGGTGTAAAATATTTTGGATTTAGACTTGGAAAAAAAATATGGAGTATATGCTTCCTGGGAAGGAAACTTAAAATAAAATCAGACATTTTTTATAAATACGCAATAGACCTGTCAAAGAAAATTCAAAACTATAAACCAATATTTGGCTTAATAGAGTTGATAGATTTAAGTCATTGTTGCTTTAACAAAATATCTGAGACACCCATGTCCTCAACTATACTACAAAACTACTGTCTCTTCAAATTCAATTGTCTCATCCGTTTGAGATTTTTTTTTTCAGTCAGTTTGTCAGTCATGGACTACTTTATTGCCACGTGCTTGGTGAGGTTGTTCTGACTTAAGCTGGGCGGGGTGTCCGGCCAGAAGTTAAAGCCTCTGCTGGGCGTTGAGATGATATTTTTTAAACGCAAGATTCTTTGTGAAACGACAAAGAATGTAAAGAGTGTGAAAACATTGTCACTGAAAAAAAAAACAACTTTTTTTAACGTGTATTTGTGTGCAACATTCTGTCTATGCGTTAACTTTTTTCCTTATAAATATATATCAAATATATATAATATATGACTTATAAATATATATAATATATATCAAATATATATAATATATGTATATATTTTTTTAAACATTTGGAGAATTAGCTTGTGTTTTGACATACATTTCTGCCGCTTCTGTTAAAGTAATAAAAGAAAGATTTATTCTCTCTTGTAATACAGGCCAGAAATGCAAAAAGTAAACATCCTCTTCTAAGCCTACATGTGAGAAAAAGAAAAAAAAAAGGACAAAAAAGCCCAGCCTTACCCCCATGTTTACATGGTTATGATTTCATGTGGAGTGGGGCACAAAAGACAAGACCAACAGATCAGTACAGGTAGCCAGGAGCCAGAGGACAGGAGGGGAGGAATGAGGAAGGAAGGGGGGGGGGGGGCTGGGGAGCCATGACAGGGAAAGCAGGCTTTATCAGTGGAAGGTGAGAAACTTTGCAAACCTTCCAAGTGTGTCCTTGCTGCATAAGAGAAGGGGAGAAGCATTGGAACGGAGAGAAGAAGAGAAAAAAATCAAAAAAGAGAGGCAACCCAGAAAAACTACCTGGTCAGTCATCTCTCTCTCTCTCAGACACACATACACAAATCGGAGAAACTAACACAACACATGGCCAGCCGTGACAACGTCAACAGTCTGAAATATATATAAATATATATATGTATATATATATAAATATAAATAGAGTTGTCGAAGCCGAATTTTCAAACCATGACAAAATACTTTAATATTAATATAATTTAGTTAGAGTTAGGACAAAAGCTATTGTCAGTACAACCATTGTTTCAATAGAATTCAAGTTCATTCACCGTTGCCTGATTGCTGTTACAGATCATTATTAATTGGTGAGTGCTGTCTGATGCAATGATACTCTAAATTAATTATTTATTGCTCATGTGTGCAGACAGCAATCAGTGTCATTTTCACTAGAGCTACAGATCAAAGGGCGTATACACACAAAAAATTGTAAAAAAAAAAAAAAAAAATTGTATACACACAAAAAAAAATTGTAAAAAAAAAAAAAAAAAAAAAAAAAAGAGATTGACGCCTTCAAAGTCACTGCAAAGTAAGACCAAATACGTTTTAAAAAGTTTTCTTCGGAGGGTGTAAATTAGCCTTTGTGCTAGTAAAAGACATGTGTGATGCATCCGTTAAAGGCTCAGTCTTCGGCGGCAGGAAAGAGACCCACCACTTTCGACCTCACGTTGTCTCAATTGGTGTCTGAGAATTGTATAGTCGATTTAAAACATAGTGTTTCATAATGCAGAATATCATAGGATTTTGGTCTGTCGCTGCCTACGGTTGACGACACTGCTGAACTTGTTCCTAGGCAAGAGAGCATCAAAAACCAGAAAGTTTTCTGGCAATAGTTAACACTGTAGTGACATCAAGTCACAGATGTTGGATGTTTTTCCTTTCTGACCTGCCTGGCAACAGAAAAACTTTTTTTTTTTTTTTGTAAAACAGTTACACATTTAGCTTTTGCTCTATATGCCCATTTTGAATCACGTTCATCCTGGTCATTACCAATAGAAATCAGGGAGGCCCGGTCTGTGTTTTGTCTTTTGAATGTATACTCTCTGAACAGATATGTATTCTGTTATCCTTTCTTCTCCACACCAGAGATATATTTACTTTATGGCAGATCTTGTAGATGAGAGAGGAGACTCACAAAACCCCTGAACCGGTCTGTTATTCTGACTGCACGCCTAACTAACGTCTCACTGGCATTCTCCTACAAGTACCACAGTATCCCTAAAAGTGGGATGTCAAATAATGTACTGTAATGTAATGTACTTTTTGCATGAAAACAGTGGAGTAAAAAGCTCTAAAGGCAGCCTATCTTATACTTTTTTTAAAGTTCACAAAGACAGTGCAACTTCTGATTTTTTTATGAACTTTCTACTAGCAATCTCAAAGCATATAGCATTTTACTATGTACCAGGTACACCCTTGGCAAAACAACACTCTTCCATACCTTCGCCCTATGGCTGATCATACTTTATACCTTTGTGGTTAACCTCTGGAAATCGCTTTTTTTTTTTTTTTCTTGAAAAGTTGGAGCTAGTGCACTCTTTCTCCATTTGTCAGGCGACGTCTCATTCTCGAGGACTGTCTTAAACGACCATTGCAAAAAAGTCTGCTGCCCATCTTCCTAAACATATCCATACCTCCATTGGCGTGTCATCCGGAACAACTGCCTCAACTCACACATCATTGCTCTTGAAGCTGTCCTTCGTACTAATTCTTTACACGTTCCGATTAATTCTCTCTCCTCCGTCCATCCTTACGTCCCTCTTAATTTCCCCTTCCTTCATAAGCTGCTCGATATATTCTCTCTTCTCATCACACTGTCCGCACAGTTGGCACGTTATCCCTTCCTATCGTGACCAACCTGACCCCGCCTATTACTGTGACTTATGAAAAACGAATGTTTCCTCAGCATGACTTTTACAATCATTTAGCTAACGGGCAATGGTAAAGCACTTGTTATAAACCGTACATCACCTAACACTGTAATCTGCCTCTTTGGGGGAAACTGAGTAATTCATCAGATAGATAACAGATTTACAGCCCTCCATGCTGATAGCTGATTGGTCTACTATGAAAAAACAGCCAATGGGGAAACAGGCGCACATGCACAGTACCACACGACATGCAGTCTATTTTTTTTTTCTTTCTGTAGTGTGTGCACTGTCATTAGCAGCCTGGCATTGACGTAGGGTGTGTGCATGTTTTTTTTAATCTATAATTTCATTTTTGACCATAACATTTCTAGAGCTTTAATCTCTGTTTGATTTATTGGTCGGTACGTTCTGGCTCGAACAAAAATTCTGATCATTTACAGTCAGTCCTCCTCTACCATGTCAAAGACATCGACACTGTGGCAGCATTTTAGAAAATAGATAACTGTTAAAAAAAAAAAGTTGAATGCAAAGTTTGCATATCACAGCTCAAACTACAAACATGGCACACCTAAAAATGGTAAGCTAACCTGTCTACGTCAAGTTGCTCCGTCCGTTTTGAGTATATGAACTTATCAGAATGGGCATATTTTAATTGTTTTAGTCTAAGAACGGTTTTATAAATGCAGATGCACTCTCCCACAACAATGGCAGCAACCCTCAGATACACCCAGACCACGCTGGATGTTTAGCATCTTCCATCATCCAAATTACTTTTTTTTTTTAATTATTCAATTTCTCAATGGTCTTGATCTGGTTTGTTTAATTATTATTTTTTTTCTCAAAGTGGAACTGTCCTTTAGTTAGTCTACTCGTGTCTCGACCGCGAAGCTGAGATCCGATGTTCAGTCTCGCTCTGTGCAAGGATATGTGCAGAATGGAATGATGGCGTCTGTGAATTGTTATATGACGAAAAACAAGTGTCTAAATAGTCCACTTATTTATTATTGATCGATAATTTAGGTGGACGAGGCTATCATGCAGAGCACAACCACTCCCCCTAGAGTGGTACTATAATGACAAAGATGCTAATGAAATCTGAAAAGCTGCCATGGTTCAAGGATAAGGGAATGCAAAGAACATACAGTGTACATCATTTCACAATAGATCAGTACAGACGTGGAGGATAGGAGTGAAGATGATGGGACACAAAAAAGGAAGGTAAGTGGAAATGAAAATAGGCAAAACACAAAACCAGGACCACCCCTTTATTTTCTTGCGTGTTTAAAGTCTATGGTAGTGTCAGACTGCTAGAAGAGTTAAAAAATTACCAATTAAATAAATTGTTTATATTTTTAAATTATTTATATTATTATCTGGACATAAACCCTGATTAATTCAGAGCACGGATAAAACTACTCCTAAAGCAAATTATTGTGCTTTTTCTTCAAATTTTGGCATGCCTTACTGGCTTCTTTCAGCGTTGTAACAATCTCATTTATTCGTCATAAACACTGGCTTATTATACACAGGCAGATGCATTCAGGCAGACTCCAGACTATTTTACACCCATAATCATCTATTGAGTAAAAAGAAAAAACCTAGAGTCCAGAAACATCCATGTGATGTCACAGTGCTGCATATTATTGCTCATGTTTTGCAGTAAAATTTAAAATATAGCTTAAATGAATTCAGATAGTCTAGTGTGTCACAAACCTGTCAAGTTTTAACTTTTTTTGAAGTAAAACATTTATTTCTTTTAAAGATATTGATGGAGAACATCATATAAAAAATACCCTTTTTATTCTTATGTTTTGCTGTAATACTAATGAAATAGTTCATTCTGATCAACTGTATATGTTTATTTAAGATTATTTAAAAAATGACAATTGATAAATACACTTGACTTGCAGATAATTCATGTCAATGTATAAAATCAAGAGTAAGGTTAATTACAAATTTGTCAAATATTCTGTGAAATATTTTGGTGTTAGTAAATGTTTTAAAAGTTGGATCCTCTGTAGCCTGTTAGTGTGTACCCTGCTACTCACATCAAATACCTGCCAGGTTAATACTGCAAATAATAATGCAATAATGTAATGCAGAAAACACTGATTGCAACATAATATAATGGTTTACATTCGCTTGGGCTGAGACCATACACAAGTTAATAATACAAATCTAAGAGTTGTGAGATTAGCCAAAGATTATAAAATAGTATTGTTTTCACAGCGTTAAATCCATAACAAACCCTGACCCTGTGTTATCTCAATTAAATCTGACGACCGGTGAAAATATTATGATCGTTGTAGGTAATAATGTGGCTTTATTGTCTATTAATTAGCTGGCGATTTTGGGAAGACAATGCTTAGCTTGTAATTACTTGTGGAATCTCGTCAATGTTGCCTTTAAAATCAGGCTTCTGCTCCTCTTGATATTCTTTCTGTTTTGGGGAAAGACGACGCCCGACTCCTAGCATAGCTTAGGCTGCAGCCGCCGCCATTACAGCCGACAGTAACCACTACAGCCACAGGCCTACACATTGCTACAGCTAAATTTGACCATTTTTTTATTTAGTTGTAGCCTCTAATTAGTATAATTATACCGCACGAACCACAACAAATGTCAGTGTTTGTAGTACACCTGAAGGGAAATCGGTTTACACCCTAAATCCCAGTATCAACTTTACCGCAAGCTAACCGATAGCTAGCGGCTAACCGAGTACACATCTGCATCCAGAAAAACATACTAGTGTCTAATGGTACATATTTCTTATTTTATACACAATTATTGACAACAATACACAACGTTTTATATTAACAGGACGTTATAGAACAGTATGCGCTGCTGTAGCTGACCAAACATTCACGCTGTACTGTTAACACTGCTTTTGACAGTGGCTATGGATGCAAGTGCAGATGCTTTTATAGCTAATCTGCCCGTGTCCAAGTGTGTTTAATAATATTGTACGAGCGTGCTTACCTTTTTAATATTGTAGACACGAGTCAACATCCCGATGCCTCTGTCGTTGAGGATGGTTAGTTTTTCTGCCAGTTTCTGCTGGCTGGGCTGAATCACTCCTCGAGACATTTTCTTTTTCGGTTAAATCTTCGATTCCGTCCGGAAATTATATGAAATCACAGATATTTAGAGTTTCTGCTGTAGAAGGTGAAAAATTACGCTGCGCCTGTTGTTAGATTTCGCCCATGTTCAGATGACTGGGGTTTATACAGCGGCTTCCTGCACCTCGCCCCCGCCGTCTTCCTGCCTATTTTTTCGGTGTCAGATATGAGGAGTTGCCCTGGTCTTCGTAACGAGGTTGAAGCCTGTTGCCTTCACGTGTCCATCGTTCAAAGTAAAATCTCACACCCTGCTACTATGGCAGAGGTATTCCAATAGCCAAAAGCGAAACAGTTTATTAATAAAGAATTACAACATTCGTTTCTGTATTCTGCCTACAATTGTTTCTATATTAATATTATTTAACGTGTATATTTATTTAACGTGTTTATTTACTCGTTTACATATGTGCCTTTATTTACGTATTTGAGGTAAAACGTCACATTTTCAGACACGATGTCAACATCTTAAATGTATTTTGTGACCACAAAAAAAAAAAAAAAAAAAAATTTTGTGACCACAAAAAACTAAAAAAAAGCCAAACAAAGATAATCACTTAATCCCAGTTTTAGCCCACCGTTATTACGTCTGAAAAAGGAAGACTGAAACTGGAAAAAAGAAAATCACTTAATCCCAGTTTTAGCCCAAGGTTATTACATCTGAAAAAGGAAGACTGAAACTGGAAACTAAAATAAATTATTTGAGGGTAATAAAAAAAATGAATTGGAGAGAAAGATCAAGATAACACACACACACAAAAGAAAATACCTAAGATATATTATGAAAAAGACACAGAATAATAAAATATAATAAATATAATATAATAAACAAAGAAGAAAATAATATTAGCTGTGCTGTAGGCCTGCACAATTAACTCACTTTGCACAAATGACAAAACAAGTTATTGTATGCTTTACTTACCTTTTTGACACGTCCAACTGGTATATTTCAAAACCAATCGCCAAGTAAAACACAAATTGGAAATGCTATAACAACTCTTGTTAATTGAGATAGATATTATTTATATTATATGAATATATAATATTTATTCATATGGTGATATATTACGTGTCTAACGATAACTTGGAACGATGTGAATGATGTTTTTTTTTTACAACATTACCATGTGTCCGTGAACTCAGCATTCTGTTGACGTAGTTTCCTGTTCTGCTCGCACTGGAACTCACTCGCTCTTTCGGTCGCTGCACTGTGGATTGTTAATGTTTTCATCATCGAGTGTTAGTAAGCTAAATAGAGGCTGACGAACGCAGATGTTCTGACATTTTCCAGGGCTTTGCGTGAGTTCAGACTCTTTTAGACCGGATGGGTGTGTCAAAAACAACTGACCGGGCGTAATATCGCCTTCAGAATGGGACCCTGCTAACACTGCTGTGTCCCTAGGCGTAACCAAACGTGAAGATTATAGATAATAATTATTAATATTATAGTCTCCCATTTTATAGTTCATTCAAATTTGATTTAGGACAATCCCAAACAAAAAGGCCCAATGAAGATGAAACACTCGGACCAATGATAAAATTGTGTTTTTGATGAGAGTGATTACAAGGTTTACTGTTGTATATATGTATCAATATAAAGAAATATACATTTTGTACTTATGATAATATTGGTGTGTTCTTTTCACCCCTCAAAGAAAATAATGTGACTTTTAAAAAAAAAATATTTTTAACCTCTGCACAATGTTTGCACTTTGTTTTTTCATATTCCAAATTCACAAAACTTATGTGTCTAAGTCAGGCATGAGCAAAGTAAGGCCCGGGGGCCGGGTGCAGCCCGTTCATCTCCAAATTATATAATGTATTTATATTATCATTATACTTCTGCCTTTTCCCTGCAATACCCACATTTCCCAAATAGGTGGCGTAGAAAATGATGATGGGAATATATGGTTAAATATTAACAGTACAATGTGAAGCTTAAACAAATTTTGTGTTTAAAACAATTTGTTTTTGGAAAATAATCTACAGTACAGTATATATAAAAGTCATTTTAAAATCGCCAAATGTAAACATGTGTTTTTTTCTTTCTGCCTTACCCACGCTGCCTTGTGTCTCCCTTCAGGGTACCTGGGCTGTTAAATCTCAGTGTGATGCATTCGCTGATGCAGGAGATCCAGGGTTTTTCCAAAGGGCGTCTGAAGGAACAAACCACATGCGTCACTACAGTGACGGGCAGGAAACTGCTGGAGAAGAGACGTGAGGATGGTGAAGTGATGCAGGTAGAAGAGCTGGACCAGGAAAGCACATGTGGCTTTGTAGAAGATACATCTCTAGACCTTCAAGTTGGTGTTGTCAGACATTTTCTGCTACTGGGTAATATATTTTTTAACTCATGTATAAAAATGTTTGTATTGTAGTTCTGAGGTTTAGGCTATTGTTGTGTACTTTTGCAATTGTTGTTGATCGATCGTTTATCTGTTGATACTGTCACAAATTCACCATTTCTACTACTAAGTACCAAGTGCTACTGCTAAGAAGTACTGATGCTGATTCTATGATTTTTGCAGAGCATTTTAGCTTAAGCCTCGGCCTAAAAAGAAACCATTGCTAATTTAGTTTGTACACCACAATTATTACTACTACTAACATCTACTACTATTACAAAACTAGTACATATACATATATACATACAATAAAACAGTACATCTTTACAAATGCTCATTTAGTAAAATCAACATTTTGGCTAGAATTGTTAAAATTGTTACAAAAATATATATAACCACGTGATACCAAATAAATCATTGTCCTCCATTTTGAATTCACCTCGGAGAGCAGAGGCCATAAATCCCTGCAGTTTGAGGACATAGGTCGACTTCCTCACATTTCGCAGCACGAATCTGTTCCGCTGACACGTCCTTGGGCTTGACATTGAAACTCCCAATGCAGTGATACTATTTATGTCAGTAGCTCTTTAACTTCACTGCTGGAGAGAGAAAGGCTGAATTTCTCAGCGGGGATCAATGAAATATTACATCTGTTCAGTTACATGGAGGTATTGTAATGGAAACGCTGCTCTTTTTTTCCCCCCCTCCCCTCAGCGCCAGCTATCTATTCCACGTATCAGCTCTTTTATTATTTTTTATTTCTCAAATAGTTTTTTGGGCAATTGTTCACCTCGGCGAGCAGCCTTTTGTTTGATGCTCTTGTTACAGTTGTCTCATCGTGTTCATACGTCCCGTGAGACTGGGAGACGAGCTCCCGTTTCGTGCACTCAGCCGCAACAGTCTGCGCCTGGCGTTGCAGACGAATATTTTTTGTCAGTCTTTTATGCCATATGTCTATTTGCGGACATTAACTGACTATAAATAAACAGTCAATAAGCCGATGGAGCTCACGCTAGCAGGATTTATTGGGCTCCAATCAAAGCGAGTTTAGCAGCATGTTGTCTCTTAGATAAAACTGTGTCAGTCTAAAGCCTTTTTTTTTTACCATTTAACTTTTACATTTTTTTTATTCAGGAATATCTCAAGTTTCCTGACATTTCATGGATGTATAAATCTTCCATACTGAAAGCCAATGGAATATAAATGTTAGGGATTTACTAATCTGACTTTTTCCCGATCCCGATATCGATACCTGGACTTCTCATATCTGCTGATAACCGATATAGCTTCAATAGCATTGCTGAATTAAACTCTATACCAGGGGCCCCCAACCCCTGGTCCGGGGACCGATGCCAGTCCATTTGGTACAGGGTTATCATTTATCTTCAACTTAACAAAAAGTCGTAAGCAATTTGTAAAATGGCTGGTATCATAACTACGAGTGGAAGGCTCATTTAGACAGCAAGTTGCGGATATTTGACTACAGGTGATCTGAAGGAAAAGCCAAGTTGCAGAATTTACCAAAAAAACCAAACAAACTATGCAGTGGAATTCTTATAAAATGCTGAAAAACTGATACGATCGAGATACGATGATCTCACTGGGAGCTGGTAGAACAACTCTAATCGCTGTGGTTCCCATTAGTAAAAGCTTCAAAAGCAATGTATGGGGAGTCACATTATATATATATATATATGTATATGTATATATATATATATGTATATATATATATATATAAATATGTATATATATGTGTATATATGTATATATGTATATGTATATATATATATATGTATATGTATATATATATATGTATATATATATAAATATATGTATATATATATAAATATATGTATATATATATATGTATATGTATATATGTATATGTATATATGTATATATATATAAATATATGTATATATATATATGTATATATATATAAATATATGTATATATATATATGTATATGTATATATATATATATGTATATGTATATATATATATATGTATATGTATATATATATATGTATATATATGTATATATATATAAATATATGTATATATATATAAATATATGTATATATATATAAATATATGTATATATATATAAATATATGTATATATATATATGTATATGTATATATGTATATATATATATATATACACACTGAGCACTGCCATAAATGTAAAAGTACATTTTTGGAAACTTTGGTTTTTCTGGTTCTGTGATTAAAAACATTTAAAATAGCCTTTGATTGGCTTAAAAGTTGCACGTTTGAACTAAGATCTCTAAATCTAAGATCCTTCAAAAGAGCAATTTACACACCGTTTTAATTTGAATAATGTACTTAATGTGTTATATTTAAAAAAAAAATGTGGCGTTTTGGATTGTACGGAAGACGCTGTATGTATGTTTTTGTTGAAGATGTCGTGTCTGTCCTCAGGTTCTCAGGACGCGGCCCATGACATGGACACGCTGCAGAGACATAAGGTCAGTACGGACGGCCCAGTCGAGCAGGCGTGGCCCTTCTATGTTGTGTTTGTGTGTATGTGTGTGTGTGTGTGTGTGTGTGGTGATGCCAGATCTGAGATAAGAACTGTGCATTTCTTGGCCAGAAGAGCTTTGTTAATGTGATGCGGTGACAGCGTGGCTCAGAAGAGGGAGTGATTACAGCGACTCTCAGCCCTCGCTCTCACACATCAGACAGATGTGACGGCTCCTCTTTGCAGTAGCTGCTCCCAGGCAGCGGCACATATTGCTGCCAGTGCAGTCTCAGGATGATGGATTAGAGAGAGATCGCAAATACCTTCACTTTCACGTTGAAATCGAAGGAATAAAAAAAAAACCCTAAATAACCGTATCAACCGTAAGAGCAGAGGTAATGTTATTAGAACCTTGAAGACCGATAGCAATCTGAGGACACTGCTCTCGACAGCGATACATTTAATAAACCACTAACGGCGCAGGGATGACAATAAAACATATTAAATGTGTACTTTATTTTGAAATCACTTTTCTGATCTAGACTGCTGGTGCCCAACGGAGACATTTTCATGCAAAGGACCTGTAAGGAACCTTCATCATCGTCTGATGCTAGATGCTAGAACCAATCATGCACCGCTTTATGTATAGGAGATCCTAGGTTTATGACATCCTGCACCTACGCCTTTCCGTGGTTACCATGGTTACCATCACCATCTCCCATACATTTATTAATAAAACTTGAGTTGTGAAACAGGAATTTTGACGTATGGCGTTAAAAATTGCCCACTAGTCCCTGTGCAGATTATATATACCTAATGTGACTCTATATGTGGACGACAACTTTGTTTACATTCGCCGATTGTACGCCATAATCTTTGTCGCTTACTCGTAGTAATCGATTGAGGTAATAATTAATTTAGGTTACATTGCGTAAAAGTATGTTATGTAATTTGTTACAACTAATATGTTGTGAAAAATACATTTTTACACATTACAGTTGTTAGATGGCCAGTATTTGTCATGCGTTTTGTCAGGTTAAAAAAAAAAAGAAAGCACAAAAAGTATCGATATCGGTATCGAAAAATTACCACAAAAATAATTGGTATCAGTATTAATATCGAATCAAATATTATTGCACATCGCTAGCAGTGTAGCATTTGCTAACTGGTAGATACAGAAAAAAGCGCCGGTGATAGAACCAGTGAAGTTTTTCTAAAGTATCTCTCAAATGCTATTCATCTGTTAGCTTGTTGTTGCCCAGAAGGAGCCTGGGTGATGTTATTAGAGTGATTTGTTTTACTAAAACAAACTAGATAAAACACCGGGGCCCAGGCAGTGGAAGAAAGCTGTTGTTTACATCCGATTTGTTTACATCGTTGTTATCCCGATATCATTACATCAAAGGAAATACTGCTTCTTTTACACGATTCCACGATTATACAGCAGTACTTGAACTCACCAGAAAGTGTCTAATAATTTACTTTCAAATTCAGTATTCCTGTGCTGAATAATTTGAATAATTGCGATTAATCGCAACCCAAAAACAAGCCCTCCCTCCTCCCCCTTTTTTGCCGTAGCACAGTGGGCATTTGTCTTCACTGCAGGGCGACCTATGTTCAAATCTAGCTGCTTGCAGATGTGTCCTTAGGCAAGACAAATAATCTGGCATTTTGCACATCGTTCCTGGCCGCGCATTACTGGATCCAAGCCAGGGAGAACAAAGAGCGAAGGCCGTTTGGGGTAGAATTGTGCCAACATCATAAAAAAAAAAAAAGGGGGGGATTGGCTGCTTTATTCCTCCTAAAGGGGATTCAGCTAAAGGTGATGGATTGATACACATTTTAATCACTTATGCAGAGTTTTTCCTCCTGACAGGCTTCACGTGAGAGATACGCATAAAAATACCTGCAGTGTGTTGATTATAATAAAGGAACATTTTTTTTGGCTAGCAGTTGCGCAGTTTCAAGCAACAAAACGTGGATCAATCATTAAAGCGAGATGCATAGGAGAAGGTTACAGTACGTAGAGATCTTAGTCCTGTGAGGCTCAGGCTAAATGTAAATGAGCCTGGATGAATATTACCAAATAAATGTGTGTAATCTTCTCCGTCTTTCCCCCTCGATGCCCTCATGCTAATTCCCTCTCCGGTTTTTTTTTTTTTCCTCCTCCCCTCTCTTCATCTCTTCACCTTGCTTTTTCCCCTTCCTGTCAACCCCCACTGCCTTATCCATTCAGCCTGTGTCGTGTCATCAATATGGCCGACAGATAGAACGTGCATTACTCTCCTGCCGAGGCGAAACTGCCATTTAAACAAGTCAGTGCTCGGAGGGGTCATTTCCTCCATTTGTCTTGTTTTGCCTGTTGTTTTTTGTTTTTTTTTCAGGTGACTCATGTGCTTAATGTGGCCTTTGGAGTTAACAACCTGTTCCCAGATCAGCTGGCGTACAAAACAGTCAACATCCTGGATGTCCCGGACACGGACGTCACATCGCACCTGGGAGAGTGTCAACGCTTTATCGACCGGGCTCAAGAAGAGGTGCACAAATACACAAAGTTCACTCTCTAATTACAGTAGCTTCCTTTTAATTGCAAAATCACACTTACTGATAAACCTCAATGTTGCTTGTGTGCAATCTCGACCCAAACCACAGTAAAGACACTGGGTAGTAAAATGCTCTCTCGTCTGCCTTTCATTACACAAGCGCTGATGTTAAAATACCTCCACACTGCTGACATTGTTGACCTACTTAAACACTGAACCAGAGTGTCAGTTTGCTGGATACAAAAACACGTTTCCCATTACAAGTACAAATACCAGTATTTCAATGAAGTATTGGAGTGAATACCAATCTTTCCTATTATAAAATTTAAAGGGCATTTAACCCTAACCCTGAAGTCTTTCTTGCTGCCGTTTTCCCTATTCTCACCTAACTTCTTGTTGGGAAACAAAGCTGTTGGTACCTACTTCTTGTTGGGAAACAAAGCTGTTGGATGTGGCAACTAAATTCCAGGTCCGTCCGATCCGATACCTAAGCCCAAACGATCGACTTAACGTAACACGACACACTGTAAACGATGACACCATCGCCTCAGCAATCGAAGCCCGCGGCATGCCGAAGGTATCGCATTGATGGCAGTATCGGCAGATACAAGTTGTAGTATCTGTATCGGATACTAGTGTAAGGACCGACCTACACCTTTAGGGGCAGTAAAGAGAGGATTAGAACAGTAGAAAACAACACAACCTCAACAGTCAAAATGCTCCAAAATGCTTTTACTTAAACATGAGAGGAAATAAGGTCCTAAAATATTTTTCTGATTTGAGTCCAACTGGTGAATTGAAGTATGAATACTTTTCCGATTACCCATTCATTTATCTTCCACCTCTTTATCCTGTTCGGGGATGGGAGCTGGAGCCAATCCCAGCGGTCATCAGGCAAGGGCAAATACACAGCCACAACCAACTAATCACAATGGCATTTAAGCTTCGGTCAATTTGGAGTGAACAATGGATCCAATTTGCATGTTGTTAGACTCGAGGAAAAATCTCCAACTACACTTAGGAAACCTACACACCTTGGGAAATCAGGCCACCGCCTTCTCCAAATTCTCTGCCCTGACAGAGAGGGGACGGCAGGTTAACAAAGGGGGCACGTTTTGGTCATTTTGCTAACAAGGGAAACATCACTCTTCTTGATTCCCCCCCTCAAAACGTCCACTGACCACGGGAGGGAAACATCTTCAACTCTTCTTGATTCCCCCCTCAAAACGTCCACTGACCACGGCTCTAAACACTCCAACATGACGTGGACGTTCCTTGAACACATCTACTGTAACAGTCGGCTATCTGTTCCCCAGTACAATTATGAGGCGGGAGGTTAAAACCATGCTGGCATAATTTTATGCTGGAATGGATTTCCCTTGACAATCTCCCACCGCAATAAGAAGACTAGAATCTTATTCTTGTAAGAAAAAAAAATTAAAAAAAATTGGTGTGGTGTGTATTCACTCCTAGGCCTTTAGTGGTGTCCTGCCTGAATAAATCCACATCTTAATAACCTCATTATGTCTATAGGAACAGAACACCACTGCACACAACAAAATGTGACCTCTGCATCACCGCAGAGAGCAGTGGGCAGCTCAAAGGCCTGGGGAATAGAATACATTACATTACATTCCATTCGTTACATCCTAGTTAACTCGTGTAGCAACAATATCATAATAATCATCACAATTCAGGCACAGCTGTGACATAATGTACACCAAAAAGCATCAATAATAACATGACGCAATTATAATGTTATTAAAAGACAAAAGTCCATCCATCCATTTTCATCTGCTTAATTATTAAAAGACAAAAATTCATCCATTTGTATCTGCTTATCCGTTACCGGGTCGCGGGAGCAGCAGCCTCCATGACCGCCACCCAAATCACATTGCACCGTACCAACCCCCCAAACCTTCTTGTGGGTGGTGAGTCCACTGGAAGGTACCAACCGCCCTAACCGGGATTCGAACTTGCCCAGGAGGTGAACCCTGGGGTTCCACGCCAATGACAGAGACATTGCCCCTGGGCCAAAGCGACAAAAATGCATTTTTCTCATTAAAACTTCTGATTATTTGTACACAAATCCATCCATGCTAATGCTAAAAGTCCAGTGTGTCCTGTCAGTTTGAATTCGCCTTAGGTTGAGGATGTCACCTAGTGGACACTAACTAATGCAAGTTGCTGGATGCATTTTGATAGATTACTGTATGTTCCGTCCATTCGCTCATGCAAGTTGCTGGATGCAGTTTGATAGATTACTGTATGTTCCGTCCAATCGAATCACTCAAATCGCCAACGTAACTTTATGCTAGCAAGAAGACCATAGTGTTGGCCTTGGTGGTGCTAACTCAAAATCTGGTTGGTTAAAGACAAACAATCTCATTGCTATTCATTTTAAGCTACCAGCACGTGCACTACTGATTCTGAAGCCCTAAGGGCAGATTTCTTTCAGCCTGGCAACACATGAGGCTGAAATATGATTGGATAAATTAAAAAACAAAAAAACTTGCAACCAGAGAAAAGCTATAAAAATTATAGTTTTTTGGTATTATTTCATAAACATTCATGACAAATGTTGCTGGCCTTGTTGGTTCAATGCTGGATTTTTTTTTTTAGAACGTCTTGCAAAGAATGGAATCATTTCTTTGTCTTTGCGAAATGTAAAAATTGATTTTTAGGGGTGTTGGGTTGAACCAGGTGCACGTAGAAGTTGACTTAGTAG
>NC_024318.1:16752967-16759962 GCF_000523025.1 Cynoglossus semilaevis | reverse complement strand
TATATATATATATATATATATATATATATATAGTTGCCTATATAGTGGCAACTTTGGAGTTCCGTCCCGGTAGAACAACCAGTGAAGCTGTTGTCCTCTACGATAACGTTCACTCTACCGGTCCATCGCAATCCATTTGACAATAGTGTCAATCAGAGAGTCGTTAAAATGTGTGCCGAATTTCCATCTGATTATTTCACCGATTAATTAACACATTTTGACGGCCCAAATTTTAATTAATTATAGATACGATTAATGATCCGAATTAGTACAAAGCTTACACAGAACTGTACAGATGGCACAAGACAAGCCGCGTAATTACTGCACCCTCCTCTGGCGTTGTGACTTTATTTGTCTGCTAGTTTGAAACAGAATGAATCATAAATCAATGTGTCATTTAACCGGATTGAATCTCCAAAAAATATTGAATTGAATCCGAACATAGCAATATAGGAGTGCGTGGTAAAGCTGATATACTGTATGATCACATATTAGTCAGTGCTATAGGTTTATTTACTATGGAAAAGGAACTATATATATATGTAAATACATATTTATGTATAAATTTACAAATATACATATATACATATATATACTTATACATACATATATACATATATATACATATACATATATCTACATATACATATACATATGCATACATATTTACATATACATATGCATATACATATATACACATATGCATATACATACATACATATACATATACATATATAATGTGCCTGAAATAGGATTGGGAACCGACTATTCTGTCACTGATTCTGACGCTGCAGAGGAGGCTCTGCTGACGATGCAACGTTGCACGTCACAAAGGCAGAACAGCGGAGTAGTTCATTAACATGCCCCGACTATGAAAAGGAACAATAAAAAAAAAAGCAAGGGTGTATTAAAGTGATTAACAAAAGTAAATCAGAGTAATGGTAAAACGAGTATTGCAACCCAATACCAGCAGCAGTTGCACATTAATACAGCAGAAATATTTAAAGTTTGTACGCAGTACAAGAACAGCATAGCTGAATATATTGATTACATATGCAAATATCACCAGAGCTGTTTTGTACTAGAAGGTACTAGAAGAGTAATTTCCTTTTTACACATATGTAAAACGTACTAGCTGATTTTTATATATTGCAGCGACGTAGTGATGTTTCAATTCTATGTAAGGCAAACGGCCCAACAGCAGCAGGAACAACACCGCTGTGATTCCACTCCTCAGGCACTCGGTCTGTCACCTAAGGAAGTCAGGAACGTTGATCAGATGTGATAGCTCGACTGTTTCTCCCACTCTTTCTCCCATTACTCGCACTTCAAGTGGCCAACTCGGGACTAGCATGGCCTCGTCAATGATGTCAAGCCTCTGCACCAGCAGGCCGCTGCAAAAACGACAGCAGATGCCACCACCGAGATTGTCTAGTTTGCCCATTTCTGTACAGGACAGCAGTACGATCAGATTTCCACAGCTGCCCCAGCCGATACACAGAACCCGCACGGGGGTGGGTTGCATATGGCCGAAAGTTTGCGAATCCATCCATTAATTCATCCATCCATTCATCCATTCATCCATCCATTCATCCATCCTTCCATCCATCCATCCATCCATTAATTCATCCTTCCATCCATCCATTAATTCATCCTTCCATCCATCCATTAATTCATCCTTCCATCCATCCATTAATTCATCCTTCCATCCATCCATTAATTCATCCATCCATCCATTAATTCATCCTTCCATCCATCCATTAATTCATCCATCCATCCATTAATTCATCCATCCATCCATTAATTCATCCTTCCATCCATCCATTAATTCATCCATCCATTCATCCATCCATTCATTCATCCTTCCATCCATCCCTTAATTCATCCATTCCTCCATCCATTTATTCATCCATTCATCCATCCATCCATCCATCCAACCATTCATCCACCCACCCATCCATCCATCCATTAATTCATCCATCCATCCATTAATTCATCCTTCCATCCATCCATTAATTCATCCTTCCATCCATCCATTAATTCATCCATCCATCCATTAATTCATCCATCCATTCATCCATCCATCCATCCATCCATCAATCAATCAATGTTTCCCCTGAAATGATAACGTTGAGAACATATAAATGTTTTCCCTGAAATGATAACGTTGAGAACATATTTCAATGCTATGTTAATTGTTTGTATGTTTATATGGTGCATATAAAGTTCTGAAGTCACTTTGAAGGTTTATGGAGCACTAACATCTCTCGGAAACACTAGATGGTTCATCTGTACGAAACACATGTCACAACTTCACAAGCTCCTCACAATCAAACAGGCATCTGCTGATCGATAAAAGACAACGGAACTGTTTTTCCCCCCGTCCTTTTAAAAAAAAATGCAGATACTGTGAGACAAAGATTTGTCTCACATTAGAGTCACATAATCTCTCTTCCCGAGGGTGCATATGTGATACATTATTAAATAAACATGGTTTCTCATATAACACATAGTATTTTAATGATTTTTTTTTTCCCCACCTTATCTTTTCTGCCTTCGAGCAGAGATTTTACTCCACCAGCAAATCCCGCTTCATCTTTGATGTAAGGTAAACAAATATATACCTCAGAGAAGCAGGGGTGTCAAACATACGGTCCGTGGGCCAAAACCGGCCCACTTGATGAATTTTGAAAATAATAAATAAGAGTGAAAAAAACATGGCCTTATTGTTATTTATAGGTAATTACGTTATGATTGTACTGGTCCGGTCCACTTGACAACTATTTATGTTGTGTCGGATTCAATGAATGAAATGTAACGCAACACATGTTCAGTGCTGTTAATCAGGCGAAGGCAAAATTTTTGACTCGTGGGCCACAATTGTCCACATGTTATGACATGTAAAAGTCATGCATAAAGGCTAAATTGCTAAAATGCTTTTTTTCATTTTCTACGCCATCTATTGGTGAAACGTGGGTATTGCAGGGAAAAGGCAGAAGTTTAATGATCAAATAAATAAATAAATTATACAATTTGGAAAAGTTTGGCGGGCCGGATTAAAAAGCTAACTAAGGCCCCCATGCCTGCTGTAAATGTTTAACAAGAGACTGGTAAAAAAAATGTGGACTGGTGGAAGGAGGTGTAAAATGAATATCTGATAATAATATTGCAGGGGAGGTCATTATTTTTGATTCGTTTCGTTTTTGTTATTTTTAATTCTCGAGCAGCAACAGCAGCACCAGCACAGTGAGCACTCCTGCGAACTGACCAAAGTTGCCAATGCTAGCATTAAAATGGAAAAAGTCTAAGGTGCGTAAAAGCCGTTACATCTAAAATGGGGGAAATAAACAAGACTGAAAAGAAAATATGATTGGTGGTCATGTTTTTGTTTTGGTGGGAGGGGGGTTGTTTCTTTTGCGCCAAATACTTCTTGTGAACCCTTCTTACGAAAAGGGACTCGCTAAGCTAAGGAACCGCTAGGCACAAGCAAGATTGTCCATCAACGTTTTTTGCTTTTAAGAGTATTAAAAATGTTAAAAGCCTGTTAGAAATGTGCAATGTAAATCTGTAGCATTTCTAAAAATCTCTTTACATTTGTTCCGTTTTTTTAGGGTTCATTTTCACAGCCTGGTAAAATTACTCTATATATTCTTAAATACTTAATTTGCTGGCATTGTTTCAAACCATATCGTTGAAATGTGAACCAGCAAGGCCCGTCCTGTGTTTGCATAGCAAGGCACAAGCAAGATTGTCCATCAACTTTTTTGCTTTTAAGAGTATTAAAAATGTTAAAAGCCTGTTAGAAATGTGCAATGTAAATCTGTAGCATTTCTAAAAATGTCGTTGCATTTGTTGTTTTTTTAGGAATAATTTTCACAGCCTTGTAAAAGTACTCTATATTTTGTTACATTCTTAATTTGCTGGTATTGTTTCAAACCATATCGTTGAAATTTGAACCAGCAAGGCCCGTCCTGTGTTTGTTTCCGCCGCAGTTCACGTCAGTGTTTGATTCGACGAGATAGGTTGCTACAATAAAGGACGCGACTTTTAGGGCTAATGTGATACAATGACACACATGACTCAACTGGATGAGTGTCAATGGCTGTTTGTCTCCGTATGGCCGGGTGACAGGCTGGAGCGCTGTCTGCCGTACGCCTCCCCTTCCCCTGAAGACTGCTGGGATTGGCTCTGGATCATCTGCGTTCCTCTGAGTAAACGAGTCAACAACGTTTAGTGATCTGGCTTTCATAGTTTACAGTTAGCTGGACCATGGAGAAGACAGAGAGTCTGTAATTGTAAAATAGTGAAGATATTTCGTGCCTTTTATTTCTCCCCTAAGGCTGAGATAAAAGCTAGATACAGATGGAAAGGCTGAGCCGGAGGGAAACAGCAGCAAAATACTTTCACTCAAATCAAATATCTCTTCCTTCCTTTCTTAGAAAAAAATTAAAAAATAAACCCCAGCTCCCTAATAAACAAATCTTGAAGAGCTGTTTTTTAAATATTGTGTCATTGGAAAATGTTTTACAAAACATTTTACTAAGAATGTCCGATATTAGCCTTTTGCCGATATTGTCCAAATACTTAATTTCCGATTCCGATATCAACCGAAACCGATCTACGCAGCCGTTTTTCCCAAAACTATTTTTAGGTCACATCACAGATCTTTTGTTGTTGAATTATTGTGATTTAGTGATCAATAAAAGCGTTCCACAAATTAGCATTTTTTGTACAAAAATTATTTTTCCTGCATATCTGACGAAACCAAGGCATTGCGTTATCGGGTTTTCAGTATCGCAAGAAAAACCGATAACGATTCCTAACGATATTACATAATTATGCTAACATCTGGCCTATGGTATCGATCGGTCAATATTATCTGATATCTCTACCTTTAACCCAAGATTTTGAATTTCATAACTCTAAGCTAATTCGTAGTGTAGCTAAGCAGCAAAAGGACAGCTAAGGTGGTGAGGGAAACCGGAAGGAAAGGCATGACGTCTGGTCAGTGGAATTAAAATAAAGAGGCTAGCATCAATAAGAAGCGGAAGTAGGATAGTCAGGGACACAAGGCAAGTAGACTGTCAGGCTAGAAGAAACGCAGCATGAGGTGTGGAGGCTGTTAGCCAAGACGACATAGCTGCGGAGGTATGGAG
The DNA here is from genome assembly GCF_000523025.1 of Cynoglossus semilaevis. Classification (NCBI taxonomy): domain Eukaryota; kingdom Metazoa; phylum Chordata; class Actinopteri; order Pleuronectiformes; family Cynoglossidae; genus Cynoglossus; species Cynoglossus semilaevis. Next base: position 16,754,806 of record NC_024318.1, on the reverse strand, counting down.
ATGTTTAGGAGAGTTATAGTAACTTGCAGAGCCGCAGTGTTTGATTAGTCCTACAATGAAGGTATGGGAAACAGTGGTCGCAGCAAAGCTCAGGCAAGAGGTTAAGATGAGTGAGCAGCACTTTGGTTTTATGCCCAGGAAAAGTACTGCAGATGCAATATTTGCTTTGAGAGTGCTGGGGGAAAAAAAAAAAAAAAAAATCGAAGACGGTCAGAAGGAGTTTCACTCTGTGTCTTTGTGGATTTAGAAAAAGCATATGTTAGGGCGTCCAGGGAGGAATCATAGTACTATATGAGACAGTCAGGAGTGGCAGAAAAGTATGTGAGGATAGTACAGGACATGTAAAGAGACAGTATGTGTGTGTTGTTGAAGTGAGTACTCGGAGTACTTCTATTTTTTTTTTTTTTTTTGCTGAACTGAAAAACTGACAATTTTTTGAAGGCCTCCAGGTGGCACCGGTGGCACAAATTTGGCCCGCAAGCCTCGGGTTGAGAATCACTGATTTTGCGAAAGTGGCTTTTGTCTAATAGACGGATACTACAGTAATCAGAGATGAGCAGATCATATGGAGCAGTTGGAGAAATATTTCTAGAGGCAGGGTTCAGATGTTTTGGATGATGTTTAGGGAAAAGATAGTAAACATATTGGACATATTGGACAAGGATGTTAGAGACAAAGTTGCCTGGAAAGACGAGAGGAGGACACGGAGATTATGGGCAGAAAAATAGAGGAAGCATGGGATATGGTGAGATGAAGAGAGGGGGGCAGACCAAAAAAAAATAAAAAATCATAGTTTAAAAAATAAATCTTTCCTACCCCATCTTTATAATTTATACGTGTTTTTCCAGCATAAATTCTTGTCTCATCACAGCATCACACTGGCCTCCCTGACGCTCACATTCATCCCTCTGCACATTCGCTTCTTACCAGTAGGTGGAGCCTGTCTCCTTAGGTTTGGCAGAAAGAAAAACCGAGGGACAGAACGAGATGATTAAAGAGAGAAGAAAGCCTGCAAGAGGAGAGAGGGGGGAGAAAAAAGAGTGAGGAAGAGAAAGAGAGGGGAAGATAGAGCTGGAGAGAGGGAGCGGAGAGCAAGCGTCAGCACTCTGTGCGTTAAAAGGGCAGATGGTAACCGCGGGTAACTGAGGAGCAAACCACTTTGCTGGCCAAGGAGCAAGAGAGCAGCAGAGAGAGCAGAGGAGAGGAGGAGGAGAGAGGAGAGAACACATGCAGCGCAACAGAAATGAGAAGCATCTGAGAGGAAGGTGCACGTCTGCAGGCTGAGGCAGAAGACTGAGTACTTCTCATTAAAGACAGGAAGGAGAAATTCAGAGGAAGAGGAAAAGTGGGGGATGTTTTTTTTAAGGTAAAAAAAAACAAGATAGACGAAAGAAAACAAAAGAGGAGGAGAGGAGAGACGAAGTGAGGAGGAGAAGCAGAAGGTAGTTCAGGGGCTACAGGACTGATCAATAAGTATCTTTGATTTTTTTTTTTTTTTTTTGGGGGAAAGAATTTAGACTCAGCAAGACAGACAGGAAGAAGTGTTAGCCAGTAGGAGAAAAGTGCCAGGAGGGAAACATCTGGAAAAGGAGAAAAGAAAGAAGGATTCTGAAAAAATTTTTTTTTTTTTTAAAAAGAGAGTAGATCAGAGGGAAGCTGAGGAGTGATGTTAAAAAGAGAGAAACTGGAAAATGAGTGGAGGAGAGGGAAGAAAGAGAATAACTGAAAGCAGTAGAGGGGACGTGTTCCTCTTCTTCTTTTTTTTTTTTTTTTTTTTTTTTTTCCCCCCCCCCTTCCCTTTTTTTTAAAAAAACAAAAAGGAAAAAAAAACACAAGAGG
>NC_024318.1:16746666-16752809 GCF_000523025.1 Cynoglossus semilaevis | reverse complement strand
CACGGAAGGCCCCCCCCCCCTTTATTTACTAACTCTGAGCCCTTTTTCGTTTGTCTTGGACTCAAACTGAAAGAAAAGGAAAAAAAAAAAAAAACCCGTCTGCGAGCTCCAGGTTTGTTGTCGCGCGTGCTTTTATGAAGTGTAAATTTGTTTGTTTTGGGGTTTTTTTTCTGCATTACGCAAAATTCCAGAAAGTCATTACCTGTAAATCAGCGTAACTTAAACCGCCCCCTCCCCCCCTCCCCTCACCCTCCGTGCCACTCTCTTAGTTGATTGTCAGCTCTTTAATCACCGCGTTTCCACAGTTAATTAATTGCCACTTTCATTAGGGTTAATTGACTTGATATTGGAGGGCGTACAGGCATGAAGATGCGGGGGGGGGGTTTGGAAAGGCACCGACGACCCCTGACGCTAACAGTTCTTCTGGTCATCCTGTCTCTGTCTCTAACATCTCTGAGGTCTTGATTTCGGCTTTAGGCGACGGATGTTAGCATCGAGATGATGCGTGTTTGCATTCACTGCCACAATAATTCCAAAGCCCATGTCATTTTGTTTTGTTGTTGTTGTTGTGAGGATTCAAGTTGTCTCCGATACGGTGCAATTTCAAAATGTCAAAAGACGAGACTAATTTGGAAAAGTAAAACTACAAGCTGTAAGGAGGGCGTCACGATAAACAGAAATTTTTTTTTTTTAAATGTTTTTTAAGATAATTAATTCAATGTTTCGAACAAATAATAACAACAAACCTAAATTACAGCTGAAACCCAACCTCGGGGGAAACCATTCGATCTAGTGCTCTACTTTGCACGTCAGCAGAAATATTCGTTTTTAATCTGACTACATTTTTTTTCGGGCTTAAAAGCAACGGTCAGATCATGCATCAGCTGGTGGCGTCAATACGAACTACTAAAACAGTCATAAATTATATATTATGCTGACATGTCATGGTAAAATGATTGGGCTGTAGGTCTTCTGAGTGACCGCCTCACACTAAATCATCAAACGCTTCGGCTCGAGCAGATGCACGAAGGAGCCTGCGGCAGCGGCCAGACTTCCTCCTTAAGTGTTTGTGGTTTTTTTTTGTTTTTTTTTTTGTTTTTCCTGCAATCACTTAAAAAAAAAAATACAGATAGTAATATAATAAGGAGAAGACCTACAGTAGATGCTGTCACTGCTTTATGTGTCTGGCAGTAGATAACTAAAAGATGAATAGATTTTTAAAAAAAATAACACGGAGAGGAAAAACAAATATATATAAGTACAAAAGTTTGGCGCAATATTATTCTTTACATTCAATTTGTGTCCCTGGCAGATCTGTGGAAACAAAGCCCTCTGTAAACACTGACTAAGCAAATAGTCCCGAACAGATTTTAATATAAAATCAGAATATTAAAAAAAAAATAAAAACAAACTTGTATTATTGTGTTATACCTCCCAGGTTATACATATTGTGTAATACCTTCTCTAATATGGTCATTTTTTGTAAATATTTTCGCCCAACATTTACATTATTGGATCTCATGTTGCCGAGGACTGATTTTCAAAAACAGCCCCAATTATCAAGTCTAATAAATCCATAAAAATCAAACAAAATCTGCACTGACAAAATACCTGTATCTTGCCCTTGAAGGAAACATAGACGTGGTTGGAACCACGTTGCCACGTCTTCAAACACAAATAACGTTATTTTTGACCGTTCAGTACGGATCACCGCGGCACGGCTCAGTTCAGTTTCAGTTTCCCGCAGCTTAGCCTGAATGACATGGCTGCCCTACAGTACATGTCAGTTCGTTATGTGATTCAGGTGCAGTGTGCTGACACCGTTCTTCATTCGACTCAACTGTGCTGCACATCGCTGTCAATGCTCAGCAACTACACACACTTTTGGTTCAGGTCGGTGACAACAACTGCAAGTAGAGCTGCCACTAATAATTACTGTCAACTATATTTTGCCACCTTATTTTGGTTGGCTTTTTTAAAGACAAACTTTTTTTTCTCTGAATCGACTCGAGTACCTCCGGAACATAAACCATCAATCCAACCAAAGAAAATGGGAACGATAATTTCCCTTTTTTTTCCACGTACAGTAAAAAGTTAAATGTGAAATATGTGTGTCATCAAGCATTAAATGTAAAAAAGACTAAATGTTAATGTCTCACATTGGGTTTTATCGATTAAAGTATAGGCTGAAATGTCACTTTAGCTTTAAAACCAACAGCTAGGAATGAAATGGAAAAAAAAAGAAAAAAAAAAGCATTTCCTGATTAAATAGTAATTTAAAAGCCTTCAACCAAATCAGACCTAGCTGCGGCCGCCTGTGATGTCGAGTCGTGGTGCGGAAGAAAAAGGCTTAAAGAAAGTTCATGACTCAAATGACCCGTCGACTAGAAAAAAAAAAAATCTCGCGGAGGTGCTTGCATCGTGGGCTATATTGACTTAGCATAGCAGCTAAGCAGCTAATCTAAAAAAAAAATGTATGTAGCGTAGGACACCTTTTTTTGAACCAAGGACCGGTCGGACTAGTATTAGTTACTGCGTACTGGTAATACTGCGCAGTAACATTGTTGAAGGATCATTACATTTTCAAAATAAAAGAAGTAAAGAAGAAGAAGTAAAGGGATATGACTGGATTCTTTTTGAATGAAGTAAATTAGTAAAACCGAAGTACTTTTCTTTTTTTGTGTCCCACTGCGACCCGTTACCAAATGACCCACGGACCGGCACCGGTCCTCGGACCAGTGTTTGGGAACCGCTGCTGTAGGACGCATTTCAGGAAAATGATCTGAATCAGAACCCCAGACCCTACGGTAGCAACTTTTTTCAAAGACGGTAGAGAACGGTGCGGCTGTAAACCTGACTATAAATTGCGTACAGTTTGAAGCTAAACTGCATATAACAATACAGTGACTTGAACTTGGCTGCGGCCCACACAATTTATCTTCCGTGGGCCATTTAGGTTGCAGTCAAAGAGCTGTCAGAGATTTTACGCAGTGCCTCTCTGTACGGTGACTCAACAAAAACAAAACGACACGACCGTACATTAAAAAAAAAAAACTGAAGTACTTTAAATGTCAGTATCACACTGACACCACACAGTGCTGCGGAGGACTTTTTTTAAAACATGCCACTATCATCGACAGCTTCGTGATAACAATATGTCCGCAGCATTTTGGACAAAGAGGTTCGGAAACGGTTGCGCTGTGTCTGTGTAACTAATTAGAGAACCAGTAGTTCTTATTCATACCAAAAAAGGAAGGAAGAGAAAAAAAAAAGTTTGTTGCTAAACATATTCTTGGCACTCTTTATGTTGCCACCCCAACCTTTTCATTTTCTATTTGTAATGTGCTATATTCAGCAGAAGGTGTAGGTGCGGAGGTTCTTTTTATAGAGCTGAGCTTAGTAAAGCTGCTGCTTAGAACGAACCCCAGGATTAATGAATCTTCGTTCTCATGAAAGTGTTAAATATTTGACGCATATCACCACTTTTCTTGTCAAAGTTCTGACTCTAAACAGCGACGCATTTACTTACTTATCCGATAACGGTCAACGACACAGGGATTATACAGTAATCCGTGCATTCAAGCTGCACTCCTGCAGGCCTTGTAACAGAGCCCGACTCTATGGTAACCTGCAGCCTAACTGTAATTACTTTTGGAGAGTTGTTTTGTTAAAAAAAAAAATCTTCAGCCAACGTCAGGGATGTCAAATCTGTTGTGTTTGGGGTTTTTTTTTTTTTTTTTTTGCCTTGAAAATAGAAAGTTGAAAATAGAGGAGTTGACCTTGCTTGAAAATGTCCTTCAAAACATTCCAGCTGCACGGTAATACATACAATACATCCCAGCGCTAATGATGGATAAAACCAGCATTTTGGTTTGATACTTCTTACTTTCTTAGCAATTCTTAGTTTCCCGTAACCAATATCGATACTTTGTGTGATTTTTTTGTTTTTAACCCAATAAAATACATGACAGATCCGGGCCATTTAACCACTTTAATATGTATTTAGAAAATGACTAGACATGTTCGATAATATTGGCCGACCGATATTAGCATAATTATGTAATATCTGTAAGAATCGTTATCGTTTTTTCCTCCGATAACGCAATGTCTGGGTTTCGCCAAATATGCTGGAATCGCTTGTGGGGTACTGAGATGTTTACCGCAGTTTAGAGGAAAAATGGCAAAATATATCGGTATCGGTTGATATCGGAATTGGAGTGTTTGAACAATATCCGCATATTGGCTACTAGCAAAACGTTAATATCGGACATCCCTAAACAATATCCGCATGTTGGCTACTAGCAAAACATTAATATCGGACATCCCTACAAATAACATGACCTAATATATACACAGTGTAACCTAAATAGTTTAACTTCTACAGTCAGTGTTTCCCAAACTTTCTTTTCTGGGGATCCATATTTTAAAAAAGTCACAAACCTTCGCGATCCAAGTCAATAGACATTATTCGTAAACTCCTGGGAAACATGATGCGAGGCGACCCAAAAAAAAACCCACCTGAGGGTCGCGACCCAGTCTTTGGGAAACAATGTAGTAAGTGACCCTAAAGCAGTGGTTCTCAATTATTGCCCCCCCATTGGGGACATAAATGTTTCCATGCCCCTCCTGCGAACTTCTGTATGACTGCCACCTAGTGACTGGAGGCTTGTTATCATTACAGCAGTAGTACACTTATTATGTCCAGCGTGCCATATTCCATTGGAAGCCCATCAGCCCCCCTCCCCCTCCCCCATCTGGGACGGTCCCCCCTGAGGGCAGTACTCCCCACAATTTGAGGAGTACTGCCCTAAAGGATGTGGACGTCACGTATGAGCTACTTCCGTTTATTAACTAAGCATCAATTCTTTATGAGAGTAATCGATACTCAATCAATATTCATGTATCTATCCATACCACGGAATCGATACTCGATCGCTAGCACAACAACACGGCACTGTGACTGTAAAACGTAACATTAAATGTAACTCCGGACACAGACGCATCCTGACACAAAGACGGCAAAAACACAGCTCTGTTGTAGACGGGATTATTTCCGCGTCACCCTCAAGGGAACATGTTCACAACTATTGCTTCAAAACGCCACTAAAATGTATTTAAAATGCAGGGGTTTCTACAAATATATTCCCCGACCCCCTCCGCAATAGCTACACACCCCCTGGAGGGGGCTTTAGTCAATGCAGCGAGCAGCCACGACTGTTTAGAGTGTCGCCGCAACAGGCTTAAGGGTTAGGAATTACAACATTGGCCGCATTAGACGTAAACCTCCAAACTTTGCTTTTAAAACACGCCAACATAACTCACTGGTGTCACCGGTGTAAATAATATATATTATTTGGGTACATTTGTTTGAACTAACAACACTGTGTGAATCTTAAACTTTGTTAAGTGTAATTTGTGTTGGGGTTGAGTTTTCGCAGAGGAGAGCAGCGGATGTTTCCTCCAAGTTGATATAGATGGTGTTTATTCCCTCGTCTTCTTAATGATTGCGTATACGTTCACCCATATTGCCCTCTAATGTTTGTTTTTTTTTAGGAGGACTTAAAAAAAGGTCTTAAATCTAATTTGAAAACTGACCATTAAGGTCCCATCTTTTGTTTTCTAAACTTTCTAAAAAGGGCATCCATAAACGATTATTACGCAACAGCAAATAATTTCACATCTTCCCTGTAACTCTTTGGCGCCCCCCAGGGGAGGCGCACCTCAGCTATCGAAAATTGTGTGTTTTAGGCAACAGTGTTTTGCGATATACGTATAAAATTGACTTGACGTCTCTAAACCTTCTGCGCCTCTGACCAGAATACACAAAACGTTTTATCTTTACGTGCAAATTTAACAATTTTCCTAACGGAATTTCACGCATTGGGCTAATTTATTAATTTATTTGAACACTAAATTGTGTCTACGAAACAGGTCCTAAAAAAAAGTCTGAAGTTTCAGGCGGCCGTATTCGTCTGTGTCTGGTGATTCTCAACGACATCATCAGGTGTTTGGGGTCGTACATTATCATACACCCTCCCAGGCTTCCGTTAAAGCCCGTTTTAGCTAGCCCCGTGATACCCTGCCACGAACACCGACGAACCCTCGGCAGCCCACTTCAATACGGCACAGTGGGGCCTCCGCAC
>NC_024318.1:16732889-16746658 GCF_000523025.1 Cynoglossus semilaevis | reverse complement strand
CTTCAATAGGTCACAGTGTGGCCTCCGCACCGTGACCTTCATCGGTCTCCTCCATACAATCCTCCCCGGGGAACTCAAGTTCAATGAGGAGCAGATGCTTTGCGGAGGCTGATCGAAGCGCTAGGTCGGACCTTAGCGCAGTTGACACTTTGCAATCTGGGAACCTGACCTGCCTGCTCAGACATGCTTCCAGCTCCTAGTCTGGTCCTATAGAGGAATCCCAATGGCGGCCTCTCGAGGCTGGGACTGCCACCCTGCTCTGACAAAGAGGATGTTTCGCCGTATAGTGGGCATGCTAAAGCTAGTCTCTGCGAAGGTCTTCAGGACCTGGGTGGTAGGATAATGTGCTCCAGCGACCCTCTTAAATGGACCGCGTCCTACTAACCTCCCCATGTCCGCTCCTGTCCAGGTGGTTCTCTTCTCCACTACGATCTCCCACCTGATCCATCCCTACTCCCTACTCCTCTCCTAGTTTACTTCCAGGTCACCGCTTCACCCACTACACCAAGGATGTCAAACATACGGCCCGCGGCCCAAAACCAGCCCGCTAGGGTGTTCAGTCCGGCCCGCTTGATGAATTTTGAAAATAAAAAAAACATTTCTTGTCTCATGAATAAATAATAAATATCTATTATACTTGGACTTCTTTGCACGGAAACAAAGGGGGAAAAACATGGACATATTGTTATGAATAGTTAATTATGTTATGATTGTACTGGTGCGGCCCACTTGATAACTAATTAGGTTATATGTTTCACACCCCCGCATTACACACATTCTTTATGTGGAAATATATATGTAATATGTTTGGGGATTTTTTTTACATACATTGTAGTACTGGGGATTTCACACAGGTTTGCTGTGGAGCTTAAACAGATGGCCGGTCCGTATGGAGTTTCCGTGTTCACACCGTGTGTGTGTGCAAATGATTTCTCTGATTACTGTATTTTTTCCCTCACAGTTGAAAAACACAGCAGTAATTAGGGGGTTGTTGTTGTTTTTTTTTTGGACACTATATCATAGGGATGAATGTCAGTGTTTGTTTGTTTGTGTCTTTATGTGGTCTCGCGATGGACTACTGACCTGTTCAGAGGCTTGACATCAGCAAGAGAATGTCTTCAGCTCCCCCGTAAAGGTCAGAGCGGCAGATGATGACTCCATTGATGCAACACCACCAACCAATTCTGAGAAAAATAATAGTAAAGTGCGTTTTACAAATGATGTTAAATAATCATAATCAACCTGTACGTCCAGTACAGGTATATCGTCAAAGTGACGGACCCATAATCAACTGGACGTACAGGTATATCGTCAAAGTGACGGACGTCAAAAGAAATGCCCCTAATGTTCAGATCTTGAGCTGTGAATCTTGTTAATACAGGTTCTGTAGAGCTGGGGTTGCTCCTCTAGCTAAAGAGGTAAAAATAAAACCTAATAGGACAAGTCCTCGAACTGTCTGTACGGTACTAGAAAATTGCTGGTTTCACAAGTTTTCCCTTCTAATTTTAGTTGTTGTTAAAAACTTTGAAAACTATTAAAATGGAAACTTTCACCTTGACACGACTGCTGAGCCGACACCGGGCAAAACGCCTGATGTCAGCGAACGACTAATCTATTTCTGACATTGACGAATAATTGACTATACGCAGTGGAAACAGTGGTATGTGACCGTCTGGTTTTTTGGTTGATGTTGCATTGTTCTTGTAATGATATTTTGTGAATACTCCGACGTGTAGAAAGAGTTGAATTTGGTCATGGTTTTAGACTCCACCTTTACTAAATCCTCCATCCTTCTATTCATTTCCATGGTACAGTATCTGCAAATCCTTAACAGTATGATTGTTGAATTGGAGTTCTGCTCCAAATCTGGCTTCCTTTTTGTATTGTGTCGCCAAGTTTTTGGAGGAGAAAACAACAATTTACAGAACAAAACAAAGTGTTTTTGTTATTTTCCACCAAAACTACAAACTTTTAGTTTTGACTGTTTCCCTTTTCGCATAAGAGCTAAGGCTCTCGGCAGCATTTTCTTTTGTAAATAAATTATTTTTTTTCGTTCATCATAGCAAGAGCTTCTGAGCGCAAAGTAAAGTAAAAACCGAAAAAAATTTTTTTTTTTTTACTCATAAATTACGACTGAATCTTTCTTATAGTGAACAGCGTTACATCCAAATAGAGGACATTTTCACAATGTTCAAGTACTTTAGCCCACCCACTCACACACTCACACACGAGAATGTTGCTTCTGTACTGAACACAGCCAAGAGTCAACATCTGTCGCACACACACACAAACACCTCTATTTTTCTCCTCCTTTCCGACTCTTCTCAAACAAACGTCACGACGCTTTTCCCATCTCGCTCCATCTGAGAGGAGTCAGAATTAGACTGTTGCTGCTCGCAAACACTAATGAAGCAATTAAACGCTTAACAAGGTAACGATTCCCTTCACTTATTGAATGGGGAAAAAAAAAAAAAAAAAAAAAACCCCACAAATCAAAGTGTCTATTGCTCATGCGGAACCAACGCACAGTCTCTGATTATACGCTCTAAAATGTCACTTATTCCAGGAATAGAAAGATTTATCAAGAGATTTAACTGGTGAACAACTGGTTATGACGACCACTGGTTACCTTGGATCCCAAGCTAATTTTATCTCCAAGTTATTCAGCGCAGGCAGGCCTGATGAAACTGTATGAAACGATCACGTCCTTAGATTTGAAAAAAATATATGCCGTATGCATGGGAATGGATGAGAAAGATTTGGGTTTGAGCTGGCATGAAACACCTCCACGAGGGGAGATGTATGTTGTAAGTACGTAGAGCAATAGAGTTGATGTGTTTTTCCTTCTAAACCCTTTAAGTACTTTTCAGGTCTCTACTTATTTAGTTTGAACAGTGGTAGCGCTAGCTCGAACAAAAAAAAAATCCTGACTTTGAATGCTCAAAACTCAAATTACATAATCGTCATAATCATAATCGTCCAAATAACAAAGCAAATAAATGGAGTCTGAGGCCAGGGCTTTGAACCTAACACAACGAAAATAAGTAATTTAGTCTGAAAATAATTACTATAAGAATGGACGATAATGGCAAAAAAAAATTCATCCTGATTATTTATGGCATTTTGCCGATCACGATAATATGAAGATTATTAGATAACGGCATTAAAACTCGACAAATACTCGTTGGCAAATGGAGCCGTTGGGTACTTCGCACAAAGTGCTATATGTTGTAAACAGTTTTGTTTACACGGTTTTGTTTACATTCGCTGGTCGTGTTACATTCACTTTCTTTCGTTTGTGTGTTTTTTTTGTTTTTGGGAACTTTTTGGCCTTCGTTATGGCTCGCAAGAATTGAGAAATTGCAGTTTTTCTTTCTTGTACCTTATCTGTAATTATTGTAATCATAACATTCATAAATTTATAATAAAGTCTTGTTCCATCATTTTGACGCAGAGCGGTAAAACTCGCCAACGGGTTCCTGTGGCAAATTTTAACGGAGTATGTCATTATGCTCCGATATACGCGGACGACGGCTTTGTTTACATTCGCCGGTTGTACATCATACGTTGGATTGTGCTACATTCACTCGCTTTCTTTGGTTTGTGTTGTTTTTTTTCGTGGAACTTTTTGCCCTTTGTTGTGGCTCCCAAATGTAAGTCCGACTCTTCTGATGTTTTTATGTCCTAGATTACGATGTTACCACTGTGTTAGCGTAGTAGAGCGAGCTAGGTACTGATGTACAGCATGTGAGTTCCGACTTACGGCGAAGTACATACACTGAGGTCAAACCTTGTATGCGTAGAACAGATAGCCCAGTGAAATAATTTGTGCAGTCTGCAAAAAAATACCTAATATTTAATGGTAGGAACGTGTGTGCTCAAGACCTGATCGTGACGATTCCTGTAAGCCCAGAAAGTACTAAACTTTAGGCAAGAAATTCTTAATGCTACCATTTGATCAAAGTTCCCCAAGGTGGGATCAATATTCAGTTCCTGTAGCATCGCTTTATCCTGAAATAGTTTCTTGCGATGAAATTACACCTTTTAAAATGCCTAAAAAGGGGGGGGGGTGTGAGGGAGTGATGCCTGAAACTCCTCACATCCACCTCTCCAAAAAAAAAAAAAAAAAAATCAACATAAAAAAAACATCTTATTAAATTTTCTGATTGATCTTGACTGCAAAGGCTGAATATTAAAAAAATATATATGCAAAATTAAGGAAGGATTAACGAAAATCTTGTCATTTTTTTTTAGGCCTTTTCTTTACTTTTTCCTGCACTTCTGCAAACGTTGTTACAAGAGCCGTGATTCGGAGTTCATTCTTTCCCTTGGAACCAAAAATGAACCTCACTTTGACAAAAACCATTTTTGTGCTTTCAGTGACATGTGACCTAGGGTGACATTATTTTTTTTTAACGCCAGTATTTTTAAGGTGTTTTTTTTTTTTTTTTTTTGCTGCCAGTTTTCAGCTCAACCTTTTCAAAGCACAGACCAAATCTGTTACAATAGCCTCTCTGGTCAAAGCACCTCAGCCGCATCCTTACTTTACAGCGTCCCCTGAAACGGATACCGTGGGTTGCTTTTGTGTCTCTCTCTCTCTCTCTCTCTCTCGCACTCTCTCTGGGGTAGTTTGCACATAGACCTAGGGGCAATCCTAACCCAGCGGCTGCATTAAGTGAATCAATACGACTGAAACACGAGGCCACTCCCGAAACAATAAGACGACGCTACCGCAAGTCAATATTTACTCAGTCACCTAAAGTCGCAGATATTGTAGTCTCTCCTTATTAATTTGGAATAATCCTTTGTTATCGTCGGCGCGGTGCCGGGGGGGGGATGGATTTATGGCACCGAGCTGCCTGAATAAAAAGTACAGAAAATCTGGAAAATAAACAATTTGTATAATGAATGAGAGTAGGATGGTATATGCGCGTGTTGGAGAAAGTTAATAAATTAATGAGTAAGAAAATAAATTAGTGAGTGAGAGTGTGGGTGAAGAATCGAGTAAAGACACAGATGAGTCAATAACTGAGTTTCGTGTGTAGGCATTCCGTGTAGTATATCTATTCACATATATTCAAAATAATATTTATGTGGGGGTTTTTTTTTTCTTTTCTCCACTTCACTGTTTATGATTATGGCCTCCCACCTACAGTATACAGTCCCAGTAGGATCCTGTGCCAACTGTATGCAGCCACTCAATCATAACCGTCCCTGTGGCTACAGTCGGGATATCGAAAAGGAGAACCGATGATCTGAATCTATTTTTTCCTCTAACTCCCTCATTGGTAAATATACCAAATTATTTGGACACGTTGGCGATCTGTCCTTCCCTGTCACTATCCCTGCTGTCTACTTATTTTTACCAAAGCAGCGTCAAAGTTCACTGAGCCAGTGTGCTCACACGTATCCTCCAGTAATAATTTTTAACAGCCTACGGTTTCCTCCAGGTTGACGTTAATTCACGAAAGCCCACCAGCTGCACAGGAATCTCTCGCACGTTTCCCGCTTTCAGGACGGCCACAGTTGTGTTGCTATAGAAACATTGATTTCACTGTGATAAATAATGCTGATTTTTTTTTTTTTTTTTTTTTTTTTTTTTTTTCCAGCCCATTTGACATTTCACAAGCATTTATTTCGTTCTGAAGCCTTCGAGTGTCACCATTTCTCTCCGGGAAGTTCAGGTCTAGGACCCGCAAACGCAGGGACTTGTTAACTGTGGTCGGCGTTTTTTCAGCTAAAGCAACAGGTGTTGCCGACTGCTTTTGCGAAAAGCAATTTTGCCCTCGAGTTTCTGGATTTCGGCTGCAATATTCTCACCGGCTGCTATTGGCAACTTCACTTGAGATGGGACAAAATACTGCGCTGTGACATACAGCCTTCACTGTTAATGCTAGGCTGTGTGTGTGTGTGTGTGTGCATTTGAAGATGTGACCAAACTTGCAAAAAACTCCACTCCATAAATTAGCACAAATAAGGACACTCTGTGCATGCATTTGTGCGTGTGTGTCTGAGTGTGTCTCGGTTTGTCCATCTGGGTCTAATCAGTTACACATGACTGCAAGATTTTTCTTTCCGTGTATATTCACTTTTGTGAATGTGTGTGTGTGTGTGTTTGCATGGTGTAGTTCATTAATGTGTGAAACATTAGCCATGAATGTGGAGCCATCTGCTTCACAAGGAGAGGTAAAGTGCAAACACATGTATGAGTGTGTGTGCGAGTCTGACGTGCATGTAAGACATCACGGATTTTTTTTTTATATCTGATCCGATGGGAAAACTGGCGAAAAAATTTCGCGCGATCGGATTCAAAAGAAAAATCCGCGGTGTAGTGAGGGAGCGAAAAGGAAAACCGCGATATAACGAGGGAACACTGTAAATACGTCCTTACGTAAAAACGAAGCGTCGGGTACAATGATGCTTTACTGCCCGGTTGCGTAGAGTTTTAAAGCATGTCCTCTCGTAGCGTAATGAGTTTTCTCCAAAATCAGATCACCAGATAGGACCTAAGATCTTTAATCCACGGATTGAGAGTTCTTTCGTTCCATTTAATCAGACGTTCTCCCAAATGTATTCAATAAGATGTAGTGTTCGCTTTAGGCTATTCAGTGGTTCCGATAGGTATAAGAGCATATCATCTGCATAAAAACGCACTTTATGTTCTGAATTTCCCCTCTGTATACATCTAATATCTACGTCTTGTGTCTTAGAGGAGAAAAGAACCCATACCTATTACACAAACTTTGTACCAAATCCACATTTTTCAAGGGGTAAACACCAGTCGCTACTAGCTACTAGCTTACATTCAAGTTTTTTGGTCTTATTTTTAGGTACTAAACGGAATACTAAATGAAATCGCCGCCTGTTTCATTGTTTCAAGTGGTGAACCTGAGATAAATGATTCTTCATAAACTGACAGCAGAATGGGAATAACCCATCCGGTCTCTTATACAACTCTAATGTGCATATAATTGTGTGGGAAAGGGTAATACAGTCTAGGGAGGGTTGATAACAGTGTGAGGGAGGTTCGTAAATGGTAAATATATATATAAATAATATAATAAGCATCTGGCCACTACTTCGCGATTTTTCCCATCTCGTGGTGGGTTTCTTGGAACGCCCTTGGCTTGTTAGTTAAAAACAGGTAACCAGAACCAACACAACGTGCCTTCATCAGTCTGGGTTTGTTAGCAATGTTTGGGAGAAGGACAACGCTGTTGCAACATTTCCTCAACGATAACTTGGAACGAGGAGAGAAGACATGACATTCGTTTCAACGCTCCAAATTGAATTAGTAATTTAAAAGTTCACAACGCCGGAAGTGTTCACAGCTGCAGCCACGACAGCAGCAGCAGCAGCTACTGTATATGAACTGTAATGTATTGCCACTCATATTGAATCATATCGGTTATTGGTTTAAATAACCCGTATTGTTTTCTTCTCCTGCGAAGCTAATGCCCATAATGCAAATTGCATTGCATTGCATTAGCGGGAGCAGCAGAGAGTACTCAGAACAAGCTTTTTTTTTTTTTGTTTCTCTTTCCTTTTCGATGCATCTGCCTCATGACTACATGCGCATTCCGTCACACTTTTAATGACTGCAGAGCGGAGAATTGTTTTTTCGTACTGTGTTGTTTTAACTCCAATAAACAGTCACAGCTGAGTTGTTGTCAGAAAAATATGAAAAAGAACAACACGACGGTTCAGACCATTCATACTGAAGTACACAGAACTGTACAAGGCAAGGGCAACATTAAGGTGAATTACAAGTTGTACACACAATCTCACCGGATCTGCCTTGGGCATTGTTCTGACTCGGTTATAAGTCATGAGCTACAGGTTTTTCTTTTGCGCTCATAAAAAAAAAAAAAAAAAAAAAAAAAAAACCAACCGTATTACATCTTCAGTCACTTCACACTGAGTAAACAGTTGTCACCTTTCCTCAGGCCTCGCAGCCTGGAGTTTTACTGGGTGGTACGCTCTTCGATGCAACTATATTTCTTTAAACTGTGGAGGTTTTGTTTTTTTTGTTTTTTTAAATGCAGAAATTTTCTTAATTAGTTGTCAAGAGTGCAGGATGTTAAAGTATGTATTCATGGAATACAGTCACTACTCAATTTCCATGGAAACTGAGGTAGCATGTTGTAGGTGAGTGGGCGTCAGTGCGACTTAGGTGAACCCTGCAAATGTTGTGGGAGGGACAGAGAGAGCGCACGAGGGAGAGAGAGAGAGAGAGAGAGAAAATACAAACAGATGGAGAAGAATTGTAAAAAAAAAAAAAGTAATTAAAAAGTAGGAATAGTTTCGCTCTGAATAGTAATGGGAACTTAGTTCTCACACTTTTGGACAAACTCGTCTTCAGTCTTCCACAGACCTCCCTTTCACTTTCTGAAGGACAATGGTTGAAGGAATGTAATTCATTTGAAACACTCCACTACCATTACCAAATATTTTCTCCTCGCTAAAGAAAAGAAAAATTCAGCTGTATTAGTATTGAATTTATTCTGGTTTATTTTTTTTTTCCCACACAATTTGGCTGAAGGGATCGTTTCCGACACCCGAAAGTGGAGGGGTTAATGCTAGGGGTCAGTGTCACTGCAGATAAATATATCGACATACCATATTTTCCTACACTATAAGTCGCTCCGAAGTATAAGTCGCACCAGCCAGTAAGAGTGCCCTCTAGCGACTGGTGTGAAAATGACGCACATGTAACTTTTCAGTGGTAGAGGAGTAGCAGATACTGGTACACTAGCCTAGAGTGCCCTCTAGTGGCCATCAGTGTGAAAATAACGAACATGTAACTTTTCAATGGTACAGGAGTAGCAGATACTGGTACACAAGCCTAGAGTGCCCTCTAGTGGCTGTCAGTAAAAATAACGAACATGTAGCTTTTCAGTGGTACAGGAGTAGCAGATACTGGTACTCTAGCCTAGAGTGCCCTCTAGTGGCTGTCAGTAAAAATAACGAACATGTAGCTTTTCAGTGGTACAGGAGTAGCAGATACTGGTACACTAGCCTAGAGTGCCCTCTAGTGGCTGTCAGTAAAAATAACGAACATGTAACTTTTCAATGGTACAGGAGTAGCAGATACTGGTACACTAGCCTAGAGTGCCCTCTAGTGTGTGAAAATAACAACCATGTGAAATTATACATATTAATATATAGCTCATACCTGAGTATAAGTCGCAAACCCAGCCAAAGGATGAAAAAAATGTCCGACTTATAGTCCAGAAATACGGTACTCTCATGTACTAATGGTCGGTCAGTGAAGTACTCGGTAAAAAGGAAAATTGACTGGATTAATTA
This sequence comes from Cynoglossus semilaevis, assembly GCF_000523025.1. NCBI lineage: Eukaryota > Metazoa > Chordata > Actinopteri > Pleuronectiformes > Cynoglossidae > Cynoglossus > Cynoglossus semilaevis. The sequence continues at coordinate 16,737,349 of NC_024318.1, read as the reverse complement.
CATTTTTTATGATTCAATGTGTTTTTTTTTTTTTCAGACGTGCCGCAGCTAAACAGAGGCATGTAAAAGGTAAAAGCGTTATCAAAGCTGACACGCGGTTCAATTACGACGCCACACGGTGAGGCGTTTTCCACGGCTACATACGATAATGGATACGCTATCCTGCCAGAAACCTGTGAAGTTAGCTGTCAGTACATTAGCGAGGATGAGCTGTTTTATTAACTCATCTATCAAATCATTCCCCCCGCACCCCCCGCCCCCACGCTTCACGCCTCTCTTTTCCTTCTTTACTCACTTCGTCTCCATCATTCACGTCTTTTTCCCCCCGCTCATCGCCACATTTACCGTTCCCTAATTCCTCACTCTAGTCATCACTTCTGTGTTTGTTATTCCCTCCCCCCCCTCGACATTAGTCATCCCAGGTCCTCTTCACTTGTCTTCTTTTTCATCCATTCTTTCAGACAGCTGCAACTCATCTCTTCTTTCTTCCACTGTGTCTTTTTCGTCCTGTTCTTTTCTCCATCTACTCCCAACATCGACACCTTCTTTCCTTCACATTTCATCTTCTCTTCCTTTTTATTTCATCTTTGCACATTGTCCTTCTTATTCCTCCTGCTTTCCTGTTTCCTCCACTATTTTGTCATGACAAAAAAAATGTTGAACTTTCTCTCCTTTCACCTCCTCTCTTTTACTTTCCTTTCATCTTCTTTCCTCCCCTCCTCCTTTTTACCTTCCTCTCCTCTTCTTTTCTTTCCCCTCCTCCGCCCTCCTCTTCTTTCCCTCCCCTTCCTTCCCTCTCATCTCCTCTTCTTTCCTCTGCACTCTTTTACTTTCCTTTCATCTTCTTTCCTCTCATCTTCCTTTCTTTCCTTTCCTCCCCTCCCCTCCACTCCACTCTTTTACTTTCCTTTCATCTTCTTTCCTCCTCTCCTCCCCTCCTCCTTTTTACCTTCCTCTCCTCTTCTTTTCTTTCCCCTCCTCCACTCTCCTCTTCTCTCCCTCCCTTTCCTTCCCTCTCATCTCCTCTTCTTTCCTCCCTTTCCTTCCCCCTCCCCCCCTCCCCTCCACTCCACTCTTTTACTTTCCTTTCATCTTCTTTCCTCTCATCTTCCTTTCTTTCCTCTCCTCTCGTTGACTTGCCTCTCATCTTCTTTTCTTTCCTCTCCTCCCCTCTCCTCCTCTTTTTTACCTTCCTCTCATCTTCTTTTCTTTCCTCTCCTCCACTCTCCCCTTCTTTCCCTCCCTTTCCTTCCCCCTCCCCCCCTCCCCTCCACTCTTTTACCTTCCTCTCCTCTTCTTTTCTTTCCCCTCCTCCGCCCTCCTCTTCTTTCCCTCCCCTTCCTTCCCTCTCATCTCCTCTTCTTTCCTCCCTTTCCTTCCCCCTCCCCCCCTCCCCTCCACTCCACTCTTTTACCTTCCTCTCCTCTTCTTTTCTTTCCTCTCCTCCCCTCTCCTCCTCTTTTTTACCTTCCTCTCCTCTTCTTTTCTTTCCCCTCCTCCGCCCTCCTCTTCTTTCCCTCCCTCTCCTTCCCTCTCATCTCCTCTTCTTTCCCTCCCCTTCCTTCCCTCTCATATCCTCTTCTTTCCTCTGCACTCTTTTACTTTCCTTTCATCTTCTTTCCTCCTCTCCTCCCCTCTCCTCCTCTTTTTTACCTTCCTCTCATCTTCTTTTCTCTCCTCACCTTTCCTTTTGTTATATTTGTTCTTTAATCAACCCTGTTGTTCCTTTTCCCCTGAAGACGACTGTCCACCTTCTCTTTTACCTACTCTCTTCTATGTTTTGCTGTCCATTCATCATTACCATACACATTTTAAAAAAATTCAACACCTATCCTGAGATTATAAAGCCAAGTCCAAATCTTAATTGTCTGTCTCCCTCTCTGACTTACTTAATACTGAGGGACACGCACCCTGGACCAAATAAGAAGTCAAACAGGAGGCCAAATACGACGCGCTTGACTGGAGTTAACTGCCGAGTGTGTGTGTGTGTGTGTGTGTGTGTGTGTGTGAGAGAGAGAGAGAGAACAAGTCCGGGTGTGTGAACACAGAACATTCACTGCTGTCATTGTGTGAACCTAATGTCCTCACAGCGACAGAAGGACAAGATACAATTCTAAAAGAAGATAGACGTCTGGAGGTCGGGCTGTGACACTGGGAGCCAGCGTTGAACCTGAGAACAAAAGACGACGTCTGAAACTAAATCGCCCGTCGTCTAACGCTTACAATTAATATAACAGTCTTTAATTAATTGGGATTTTGGATTTTTTTTTCTAATGTCACATTTTCGTTCAACTGTCAGAAAAAGTAAAACGTTATCAAATTAGTTACACAAGTATGTTTGTGCGGGGACTGTATGTGTATTTTTTCTTGTTTGTTTTAACTTTTGACGGCAAAAAAAACATATTTTTGTAATCAACCTTTACTAATTCATAAATTTTATAAATTAAATTTTATTTTTTTTCTGCTCCTGTATTCATCCCATCCTATATTAATCCTAGCTGAATGGAAAAACTCGATATATTTCGATATATTTTCAGTGACGTAGCTGGAATTTCCCCTAAAGCAGGGGTTGCCAACCCACGGTTCGGGGACCGGTGCTGGTCCGTAGGACATTTGGTACCGGGGCGCAGTGGTACACAGCGGAAAAAAAATGTACTTCAGTTTCACTAATTTACTTTCAATCCAGTCATATCCCAATACCTACAATACTAGGTCATTCAGACTCTGATACAGACAGAATAAAGTCTAAAAGATGTTTTATTTCGTAAATTTAATGATCCTTCAGCTACGGCGCAGTATTATAGGTCCACAGTAAAGGCTGATACCAGCTGACCTGTCCTTGGTACAGAAAAAAAATTGGGGACCGCTGCAAAAAGCATTATTGCATAATAGCTTAATTTTAAACATTTTTTTCCAAACAAACTCTCATTTATAAGTTTAAGCTAAATGTCACACAGATACCTCTAATATAGGTTAAATATCAAAATGTATAAAACATATTGAACAAAAAAAAGAAGAAACGCTCTAATATATGAAATAAAAATGCAAAGTTAGCCGCAGCTATCACCATATTATATTTTAGCATTGCGCAGTAAAATTGCTCCTGTTTCATTGGTTTAGCTTCCAATAAAATATGACACACTGGACATAAGTGTACCCCTGCTGTAATCCTTGAATGATAACAAGCCTCCAGTCACTAGGTGGCAGCCCCTCATACAGTGGTTTGTACAGATAAAATACATACATGTTATCAGGTTCTCAATAGGATTTCAATTTGAGGGGACGTGGGTCGGGGGGGCGGGGGGGAGGTGGAGGAGCGGTGGCGTGAAAACATTTCTGTCCTCAAAGGGGACGACAAGCATGACAGAAAATAATTGAGAACTACAGTAGTGGTTTCGGGATCATGGTGTCAGCAGGCGTCTTGTACAAGGAGATGGAGATGCCTTGTTCTTTTTTAAATATAATTAAAGTTCAGATGTACGCTCAGGAGTTTACCAATACCTTGGAATGTAATTACTGGTGTCATTCTATGACTTCTGGGTAGACACAGCTTTGGGAGTATCTTTTGTAGGTAAAGTTGTCTGTTGTATTTGGTTCTACTATGTGAAGACACGAAGGCAGACCAATAAATACAAATGTATGTTTTAATATATATTAAAGGTGGCTGAGTAAGTATTGGGAAATAATCATAATTTTCAAAAATGTTTTCACGCTCCTCCCCTTTTGGTTGAAATACTATTGAGAATCTGATAATATGTATTTTCTTATGTTTTGGTTGAAATACTATTGAGAATCTAATATGTATTTTCTTATCTGCACAAACCACTGTACGAGTTGCTGCCACCTAGTGACTGCTCGTTTGTTAAGCATTACAGCAGTGGCATTACAGCCCCTCGGCCCCCCGGCACCTCACTGTGTCCCCCCAGAGGGGCCCGCCCCACTATTTGAGAATGACTGTATCATGTTAAGAACAACTACTGACTTATTCTATAACAGGCATAAATCACAAGTTCAGAGAATTAATTCCATCCCGATTCTTTGGAAGATGAATGTAATGAATGATAATGAAGCCAAAGGTGAAATGAACAGATCTAATTCTTTTACAGGTAATGAGCGTCCAAGGGGGAGTTTGCACATTGATGCACTCCCCGTCTTCATTGATGAGGTCGGCAGACTTGACCTGTCAGCATGTGTGATGCATCTCTGAAAGCAGTTTTAATCCATGCGTTGCTCTGGCGTCATTACTTCGTAGCATTTTTTTTTTTACACCGTCCAGAAACAAATACGACGTGGCGATGCGCTAATGGTTTCAGTGTCATACAGATTCATTAGTGGTGGAGATATTTAACAGTAAACCAGACGAAGGGTGTGGCCACTCTTAATTCCCATCAGCCATTACACTGACTAATAGGACACTGATGACAAAGCAGCAGGAAAAAAACATATTTTTCTCAATACTA
>NC_024318.1:16724601-16731653 GCF_000523025.1 Cynoglossus semilaevis | reverse complement strand
GGATGGATGGATGGATGGATGGATGGATGGAACTATTTTACAAGGCTCTTTGTATTAAGAAAAAATTGTATTCATCAGGTTGAGAAACTCAGCACGGACTTAACTTATTATAACAGAATTAAACACTTTTTTTCAGGCTCCCGCGGGCCACATAAAACCACCTGGAGGGCCACATTTTGGTCTGCGGGCCTCGAGTTTGACACAAGTGCAGTAGACGAAGAACCCGTTTACCTAGATCTGCATATTGAAACTTAAGACTTCACGCTGTGAACCCTTTTAAAAAAAGGTCAAGACGCTAAATACCTAATAATATTTCCACGCGGCCTCATTCCTCTCTGGGACCTTGACCGAGCCTTTGGGGTTCCGCCTACTGTCTTATCTCTGCTCTGTGGCTGTTAGTTATCAGCTACAAGTCCGCTGAAGCAGAAGAGTGGACGGTAAAAACACCGATGACCTAAAGATGCCCCTTACTTTCAAGGGGAAAACATTGGCACAGTAACGTCAGGGATCTCTCGATACCCGCGGAAAAAACGTGTCACGCGGCTGCTTGGAAAGCTGCCCCAGAGCGAGGCCAGGTGGTCTGATGTTTTGGCGCTTCTCTAATGACACAGCAGACACGCAGATAGCATTGATCAGACTGAGCCCTCTTTCGAAATCGTTAGAAATGATCCCATCCAGATAACGTTACACAATCAATATGAATGTGCGTGTGTGTGTGTATCTTTGTGTACGTCTGTGTGGAAGCCTGTGCGGATTATCTATGTTTAGGACATTTTTATTGTTTTTTTTTTTTTTTTTCGAGTTCAATATAGCTACGTGTAGGTAATTAAGTATGTCTGTGTGTGTATTTGTGGGAGTGCGTGTACCCGTGTTGCGTCGAGTCGTTGCGGGGCTGGACAGCCTGAGGTCAGCCAAGGTGACGCATAATGGGACTCTCAGCAGATCCTATCTGCCACCACTTGTGGCAAAATGAATTGACCTTGCGCTATAAAGCTAGGTCCTTCCCCCGGTGTTTTTGTCTGTTGTGTGTTTGCGTCCGTGTTCGTGTGTCTGTTTCATACCCAGCCGCCTGTGTATTTGTATGTACGTAAAAGGCCACGCCGGCTGCAGAAAACAAATCCAATTCCAACAACTCTTCACTGATTGAAAGGGCACATTTAAAAAAAAAAAAAAAAAAAAAAAAAAAAAAATCACACCACTTTGTACTGCCAAACGTGTAGGCACTAGCACAGGCTGAACTCAGCGACAGTTTCACACGACTGTCGCCTGTCTGTGACAATGGAAAAATGTCACCTAATCTGGGTGATTGCAGTGTGTAGCAGCAGCACCTCTCTTTCTTACAGTCTAACTCACGTGTGTCAAACTCATGGCCCAGGGGCCAAATGTGGCCCGCGGGAGTTTAAAAAGCATTTAATAAAGTCCATGCAGCAGAGTTTCTGAACCTGATGAATTCAAATGTTTTTTTCTATTACACAGAGCTTTGAACAATATCCATCCATCCATCCATCCATTTTCATCCGCTTATCCGTTACCGGGTCGCGGGGACAGCAGTCGCCACCCAAATCACACTGCACCGTAACAAACCACCCCTAAACCTTCCTGTGGATTCGAACTTGCCCAGGAGGTGAACCCTGGGGTTCGACACCAATGACAGAGACATTGCTGAACAATATTTATAACTTATAAATTATAGCCAATTGCAGAAACATTAAAACCAAAGACATTATGGAGTACTTCCATCTCTACAGACGGCCCCTTAATTGAATTTAAAAGTCTACCATAAAGTGAGAAAAAAAAGATAATTTTGATTTCATTTAGTTTCTGGTTTCATTTAACAGCATTAACAGCAACAGAGATTGTCGCAAAAAAACACTCTGGACAGTTGGTACCAGTATAGGCCAACAACCTTTTAGTCTCAAACTCCTACCCATGGTCGATAAAGAGTGTCCAGATAACATACCTCTGCTTGTTTTTGGAACTGGAGTACGTTGAAAAAACCCAAAGGAACAAAAGGGAGAACGTACTTAAACTCCTTATTGAGAGATCCAACAAGTGAATCTGTGATTTTGCTGTAAGGTGAAAAAAAAAAAAAAACCAACCACTCTACTGCTTTTTGGCCCACATTATGCACAGGGTTGTGTGCCACAGTAGGATAAAATCATCCATAATTAATTTAGTCCCATAAAGTCTTAGTTTTTTTTTTTTTTTTTTGAACTCCTGCCTCTTTACAGCAGAATTAATGAGTATTTGAAGGTTGTTATAATCTTTTACTCTCTTATGCTTTTTAAATATGTGGGACCCTTCACCCTGATACCCCACCCAACACTGCTTTTAAGGCCTAAGGTTAGTGACAAAATATTTAGTACTTAGCCTTTTGGGTTTTAGACATGCTAGGAATGCGCGTGCGCCGTGAGATGCCCCTGCAAATGCAGTGGTCCCTCGTTTATCGCGGTAGATTAAGGTTCGCGAAAACTGAATTGATACCATATTTATGCGCAGTAAAATGATGACGAGGAAGGTGACGATGACTTTTACTGCGCAGCCGATGATTGAATTCTTCTTCAGAGGGTGGCGCCATTTCTCGGGGCACCTCTTCCACGGTTTCCGAAGGTGTATCCGGAGTAGTAGCAGGAAACGGTGCGAAAACATTGCGATCGGCAGTTGCTTCCGCTGCTTCGTTTTCCAGTCGAAGAGTAGATCGTAGGCAGTCATGACGTCGTCGATTTTGTTTCAAAATCGGACCGATCGAACCATATCGGCGTCCCCTTCCTGTGACATCTCTCGCAGATCCAAATCCGGGATACGGTATATTTTATATATATACATATAGCTTTCAAAAACCTGCAATGTGAATCCGCGAAAGATGAACAGCGAAATAGAGCGATATAAGGAGGGACTACTGTACTCAAAAGACTAAAATGTTGGGGGGGTTTTTCAACGCGCATTAGTATTTACCAGGGGATACTGTCACGTTCCAAATATATATAACATCTTTTGGAATCGTAATCAATAAAATACTATAAATGCCGTACAGGAGGTCCTCATATTACCACATCCTCCACCTACGACGTATTGTGGTTACATCAGCAGTCTCAAATTTATTAAGAAAGTCTTGTTTGATCATTTCGACGAAGGCGTAAAAACTCGCCAACTAGTTTCCTTGCAAGCAGAGCCAGTGGATATGCCTTGCGGAGCTATACCTGAAAGACGGCTTTGTTTACATTCGCCGATTGTACGCCTTTCACTGGGTTGTGCTACTCTTGCTTTTTTCTTTTGTCAGACCTTTTTTTTTTTTGCTCTTCATCATGCCTCCCAGCTATTTTTTTTTCTAATGTCCTAGATCGGCAGTCCCCGAACCTTTTTTGTACCAAGGACCAGTCGGCTGGTATCAGCTGTTACTGCGAACCGTCAATGTCGCACCATCGTTGAAGGATCATTACATTCTCTCAAAATAAAACTTTTAGACTTTATTCTAGGGATGTCTGATATTAACTTTTTGGAAATAAAACTTTTAGACTTTATCTTAGGGATGTCTGATATTAACTTATTAACCATATAGGCCTGGAAATATATATTTATTTATCTGTACAAACTTTTTCAACCGATACCCATATAGGCTTGGTAATATATGAGCTGCAATGCTGCCATCTAGTGACATTCACTTTCAAATACAGCCGTTTTTCCCCTATTTTTAGGGCATACATCATATGGCAAAACCCAGACATTGCATTATCGGGTTTTCATTATCGGAGGAAAAACCGATAATGATTCTTACAGATATTACATAACATGCTAATATCGGGCCGATAAAATCGGTCTGCCGATATTATGGGACATCCCTATTTTATTCTGTCAGTATCAGAGTCTGAATGACCTATTGTGAAGTCCACTTTATATGACCTATGGACTGACAACAGCGATGGTCCCCAGACCAGGGGGTTGTTGACCCCTGTCCTAGATTATGATGTTACCACTGAGTTAGCATAAGTCAGTGACATAGTATGTCAGTATGCGAGTTGCGACTTACGGAACGGAACCCAAATACCAATCAGGGGCCTGGGTTGGGGACATGTGATATAAAGCACTAATTTTTTTTTTTTCTTTAGACCGGCAGATAAAACGAATAGAGGAAACGGTGCGGCGAGTTGAGCTGCTGAATTTGTAGCCGCCTAACGATCACATGCCGGCTCTGCCTTTGTGGATTAAGGAATTAAAACAGCAACCCTAATCAATGAGATCCGCCACGGTAAAGAATAAGGAGGTGGTTGTCAAGCGAGCCGTTCGATACCTGGAGAACGAAGTCGTTCTTTCACAGTCACATTTCAGGTAACCCGCTCATGTGAAAAAGCAGCGAAGAACGGCAGAGGAAAATAGTAGAGTGTAGTAATTCAATAGTACTTGACAAAGGAGTACACAAAACTAATGCAACTATTAAGAGGAGTCCATAACCCATTGGATCTGACGCCCCTTTTTTTTTTTTTTTTTTTTTCACCCATTGGATCTGACGCCCTTTTTTTTTTTTTTTTTTTTACAAATGTTTCCTGAACAACCTTTCCTCATCCTTTTACTCAGCAGCTTCCCATCAGGCACGGCAGTTTTTCCGTCGACGCTATTTGCGGCCTGTCTCAGTTACCTCTCGTCCCAATGTGACCATACGGCTTAGAATTTAAACAACCAACACCGAGGAGCCCGCCTCACAGACTCAGACTGATTTGTATGCAGCGACGAGTTTAACCGTGTTTTCATTTTTGAAGACAATGGGGCCCTACGTCGTGCGACAAAAGTAGTGGCAACCTAGCGGGTGCAGTGTGTAGTGAGTGCGACAAAGGGTTGGTGTGGAAGGAGGCGGAGATAACATTGTTCCCACAGAAATCTATCAGCACCGAAAGGATTGCTTTTTCCCTGCTTTGATTTTTCCTGTTTCCATCTCCTCAGCTTTTTCTCTCTCCCCCTCTCTCTCTCTCTCTCTGTGTCTCTCTGCCCCCCCACTCACTTTTCCCCTACCTCTATTACCCACTCATCTCTCTTCCCCAAACTGAACAACGAGTTGCACTTTACTGCAACTGGCTTAGCAGTTGCAAACAAAGCGCTGAAAAAAAAAAAAAAAACTGCACGCAGACAACGAATCGCCGAGCTTTGTGTGTGCGTCTGTGTGCGTTTGTGTGCGTCTCTGTGTGTGTGTGTATGAGAGCCATAAATAAAAGGATGACAGAGAAATGGGAATGGAGAGACAAGTGGCAAGGCGGGAGACAGATGTGAGAGATGTGAAAAAGACAAAAGCAAAAAAAGAGAGAGAGAGAGAGAGACTGGAGAAAGAGAAAAACGAGTCGGAAAGTGATCCGACAGAAGAAAGATAAGGGAAAAAAAAATGATAGAAGAGAATAAAAAGTGCTGTATAAGGACCAGAAGAGAATCGGGGGGAGGGAGGTGTTGTGGCTGGCGACGATGAGAGACAGAAAAGAAAGAAAAGGGATATAGTTTTGGGCATTTGTCAATTTAAAGATGCAGTGACACCATCAGAAAATTGAGGGGGAAAAAGAACTCTTCCCTCTTCATTTTTAAAGGTTTCATTTCGGTTCCAAGTGATCGAAATGTTCTCTCGGTAACATTTTCAGCCTGAAAAAATAGCATCCACGCATCTAACTGCAGTTGCTAAGGAAATAGTGTCCCTGTTTATGACGTGTCGCACAAAGTTAAGCGTTGAAACATTTGGGCTTAGTGACTGGATCGTATTGGATTAGATTGAAATCTTGACTGATACCGATCCCGAGTATCGGAGCGACCCTATATGATACTGTTATTTTACGATCAGCTATTGCTAGCTACACAACCAGACTGTTAACACTGTTAGGGTTAACAGTGTTTTAAATATTTATTTTATGTTTAATCATTTATTAGTAAGCTACAAATGTTAGTACATGCTGTAGTTATTTCAAATTTGTTTTTTGATATTCCTGTATTTTGCGTTAGGGGAGAAGGAGTGCTGCGCAGATTTCTTTAAAAAAAAAAAGTAATAATTACCAGTAACTAGTTACCCAATGAATTGAATTACTAATAGTTACGGCATTATAACTAGTAACCAAGGAGGGCAAGTTGTCATCAGGAAGTACAGGAAGTAAATATTGCGTACCTTTTATTCTATCTTGGAATTAATTCTACCATATGTTTCATTATTTGTAAAAAATATATATATACTGTAATATACCTGAATACATATATGACTGACTGAATGAATAAATAAATAAATTTCTAGATTCAAGTATACAATAAAATCTAGAATTACTGAATGAATAAATCCGTCTCTAGATTCAAGTATACAATAAAATCTAAAAATCTACATACAAGCAATAAATATAATAATAAAGTATATATATATTTATATTTATTTATATTTATACAAGAAAGTATAAAATGATTTCTGACATTCTGCCTCTATTCTTAACAATATCTTTAAAGTATTTGCAAAAAAAGGTAAATACACAGCTTCCTAAACACAGTACATGAAGTCTCTGTCGTTTTTTTTCTACTTTAATATTTATCAAGCGGGCCGTTGTGGCCCACGGGCCGTATGTTTGACACCCATGGGTTCAAGTTTTTTTATTGTTTGAAACCATTGTTGCCATATTTTGTATTCCACTATTTTATCCTCGAATATTAGGGAAATGATAACGCTAATGGTACACGAGATAATATTGTGTTTGATAATGATAATGGAAAAAAAAAGAAAGATTATGACTATGTTGATATTACCAGTGAAGATGATAATTACGTTGATGTTATCTCCACACCCGTGCGTCTGCTGTATATGATTAGAACCCAAATCCAAATCAGTAATATTTTATTGTTCCCCCAGGGGAAAGTGTTGGTCTTCTGTTTACATCCAATAAGAGAGCCCGTTTATTCAGTCGTCTAGAGTTACCGGCTACTACAGACTGTCAGGATTTCACCCATCACCAAAGTAAACAGTGGGCAGCTCAAGCGCCCGGGGGGGGGGGGGGGGGGGGGGGGGGGGGGGGGTTGCTCGGTGGTCCGTCTTGGAATTTTAGTGTTTT
>NC_024318.1:16714783-16718355 GCF_000523025.1 Cynoglossus semilaevis | reverse complement strand
GGGGGGGGGTGCGTGGGGGACGGTGCCTTGCTCATGGGTACTAATTTACATATTTAGTTGTTTGTTTGTTTTGACGATGTGTTTAAGTAATTACCTGCGTTAGTAGTCTTCTGCCTTCGACAGAACCGTCACTCAATGTCAGGTGGTGGCGTGCCTTATCAGCTGGTGTTATGGAGGCGTGAACTTTCACAAGAACCAGACTCAGACGAGGCCAGACTCATCGGTCGATTCCAACCGATGGTTCACGGAGCCATTGGAGATCTGCAAACAGAACAATAGACCCGAATGAAGGAGCGGAGGGGAGCGACCTGACACCAGGAGGCGTGACCGACCTGCCAAAATTGACAGGAAGTTCACGCCTCCGTAACACCAGCCGATAAGGCACGTCACCACCTGACATCAGGTGACAGGTCTGACAGAGGCCGAAGGCTCAGACGAAACTGTAAACTCAGGTAATGACCTAAAAAGATTTTTCTAGGAAAAAAAAAAAAGAACCAAAAACCGGTCCAAACCGGTCAGTGTTGATGTCAACACAGAGGTATTTGTAGTTATCCAGTACCATATTCTCTGCCGACTAGTTTATAGAGTTTGAGACTGAATCCACAGTCTTCTGTACCAGATTGTCTATGTCATGTCAGCGGTGTCAAACATGGGGGCCGAGGGCCAAAACCAGCCCGCTAGGCAGTTCAATCCGGCCCGCTTGATACATTTTGGGGCTCCCAATGGAATGTGAAAGTGTACATCTGCTGTAATGCTTAAATGATCACAAGCCTCCAGTCACTAGGTGGCAGCAACGGTGGTTGCTGGCCTGAACCAAAATGAGTTTGACACCCCTTGGTCAATGTCAATGATATGCACAGCCAAAAATACTCTATTAGGTTTTTATTTCTTTTTCTGTGTTCTCCCTCCGATTAGTATTTCCTTGACTTTCTTCTTGCTTAAATATTTGTTACGTTGCCTTTGTGTTTGGATAATTCAATATTTACTATATAACCCAGCCAACGCTGCTACGTCCTTGATCATGTTTTGAATTGTACCTTTGGAGCAGAATGGTGTAAAATATATGATTATGCTTTATAATGGTGGTAAACGTTAAAACCAGCTATCTATTTAGGGTATGGGTTTTAGAAATATTTAATTACTAGTTACTTAATTACTATTACTAATTACCTAATATCTTGACTCTAACATGAAATTTGAGTCGATGACGCCCAGTTACTGATGATGTCATTGATGTTATTTAGTCATTTGAAAAAAAAATGTATCAGGAAACGCTACACTGAAACAGAGACTTCTTTGTTTATGCTAACTGCTAATTACTGTAGCATTGCTGGAAGAACTCGAGTCGCTCTGGTCTGCATTGCATACATATGGTCACACGGATGAAAAAATGTTTGGTACAATGTGTACTATGTGTACCAAGTAGGATAATTAGGCACACTGCTAATGTCTTAGCCTAAATAAAGCTGAATTGCGAGGGTTTAGCTCATCTGAAAACACCTGCTAAAGAGGAGTGATAACAGTAGTCATTCGTCCACATAAACAAATGTTTATCTGTTAATACAGAATAACACAGTTGAAATGCTAAAAGGTAGCTCCCCACTGTTAAGGAAGTCGGCAGAAGAACTCTCACAACTCTGTGAAAGCGGAACAAAACCTGCCTGGGGTCAACAGTGATCCATTTACTGCATATCACTGTAAGCTAGGTTTTGCATTCATTCAGTGTGATGTTTAACTTTTATATGAAAGTGTGCCTTTAGGACATACATCACTTGATATAGAAGCTCAAAGTCGTGTTCAAACCTTACAGTATATACTCAAAGACTCAGGATAAATAATCGTATATAAAGTACGTGATTATTAAAATCAACGTGTATACATACATTTTGCGTGTACACATCTACATTTTTGTGGTTTTTTTAAAAAAAATTTGCATCAATGTAAACTTGGAACCCGGAACAAAAAAAAAATTCTCTGACGAAAATTAACTCATAATCATGGAAGTACAGCAGCAGCATGCTAAGCTAGCAGGTGGATCGTGTCTGCTTATAGCACAGGTGTCAAACTCAGGCCCACGGGCCAAATTTGGTCCAAGTTGTAATTATATTTGGCCCGTAGATTTGTAGTATTAGCAGTGTATGTGTTATACTATACACATATATTTTTGGTTGTTTTGTTGTTGGCCCTTAAAAAAAGTTACATAAAAAAAAAAAAACTTGAAAGGCTATAGATAGAGATATAATAATATTGTTTCAAATTTAATTTCTCATGTGTTTATAATATTATAAGCTTTGCTTTTTTGAGACTCGGTGTTTTACACTAAACTGAAGTTTGTTTTCGTGTGGAAAAAAATTCTACATTAAATATCTGGAAAGAAGGTGAAAGCATGTACAACTGCAGTCAATTTTCCCAAAAATATTGACCCATATTGACTTTGACCCAGTTTTTAATTTAGGCCTACGGTGAATTTGAGTTTGACAGCACTGGCTTGGAAAGACAGATTGCCAGGGGGCCGTAGTGATTTTGTAAAAGGTTGTCGACAAGCGGTCTTTGGTTACTGTGAATAGAAAATAGTGACTGTTTAGATGGGAATAAATCGGCCTCGGTAGCTTTTGGGTCTGGTGTCAAGTTATGACTGAGTTATGGGATACAAAACCTTTAAAAGCAATGGACGACAACTGGACGGATGACAATGGGATTCGTATTTACGTCAGATGTTTCTCACTATGCTGCGTGTCTGTGTTATAATTATAACAACAAATGGCGGCGGAGAAACGGATGCAATATCTAGACCAGGGGAGCCAAACTCAATTTGGTTCACGGGCCGCATACAAACCTGATTAGATGTCAATTGGACCGGACCATAACAAATTATAAACTACAAATAGTCCATGTTTCCCCCCCTTTTGTATCGAAGTACATTCGATATGTATTAGTATTTATTTATATTTAATGAAATAATAATCATTTCACAAAATATCTTGAACATGAAGTGTTTGTGTATTTTTTTCCATTTTCAAAACTTCAACTTCATCAATCGGGCCAGATTGAACAACCTAGCGGGCCGGGTTGGGCCGTATGTTTGACAGCCCTGATGTATGTATGTATATATGCAACACATCCATATAGAAAACTGTACATTTCTGTTTATGTTGAAATGAAGAATTGATTTACTGCGTGCGTGAATGCAGAAACGCAACATTCATCATTCAATATTCGCGCGTAAAGCTAGCTCGGGCCGACAGTGATTTACCGGCTCGGCCGTATTTATTCTGCCGCACTTTAATTCATTGGATACGGTATATCTTTGATACAGAGAAGGCTCTCGTCATATTTGCTCCGGGGGGGGCTAAGTAATTATGTTGCAGGCATCTGTAGCAAGCGAAGTTGGTAAACCTCCTCTGAAGTGTTTGATTGTCCGTGCTTTGCTGCGAACCATTAACTGAACGACGGAGGAGACAGATATATGCTGGGAGGTAGTTAATTAGAATGTAGAGAATTCCGGCGGTTAACGGATCCCGTAATATATCTATGATGCCTGAGAGATTCCACGTGAATCATCTCTGTGACTG
>NC_024318.1:16679369-16714775 GCF_000523025.1 Cynoglossus semilaevis | reverse complement strand
TGTTGGGGGGTGGGGGGGTTGGGGGGGTGTAGCCTGATCTCACAGAGGGCTGTTTCTGACGTGCCAGTTCCTAATGTTGGATATTAAAAGTAAGGCACTGGGGCTTTTTCGCGGCTTCCGTCATCAATCCTTTCCACGGCCTTTTTCCCGGTTTGTGCTTCATTATTTTTGGGAAACTGATTCCAAGTCTTAGTAATTGCCAACTTATCTTTCCCTCCAGTCTCTTCCTTATTTACCTCCCAGTGGTTTTTGTCCCCCCACTCGTCTTCCTCAATCCCTCCCTTCATCCACGTTCATACCGTCTTCCATAAAGCGTATTTATTCGTCAGGATCTGTCGCTGCCTCCCCGTTTTCCGATCTCCGTTTTTCTGCCCTGTTTCATCGCGTCGTCGTTTACAAGAAACCCTTCGCGTTTGGAGCAAAGGAAAGACGGAGATTGATGAAGTAAACAGCAATAAAGAGACATGACAAGCGAGAGAGAGAGAGAGAGAGAGAGAGCGAGAGAGAGAGAGAGAGATTGTGTGGGGGATTGGAAAACGGGGGAAGGGGAGAGAAGGAAAGAGCAAGAGCTCAGGAGAAGGGGAAGAAGAGAAAAGCGAGAAGGAGAATTGAAAATCTCTGAGCCATAATCTTTACTCAGCCTGGAGAAGCTGTGCCAAGCTGACCACATACACACACACACACACACTTACACACACACACACACTTACAGTGTGGGTTTTAGATCAAGTGAAAATCAATTGAACCACCAGCACTTTGCATTTCAATGAGGAAAGTGTCCCCACATGTATGTGTAACACGTATGTGTGTGTGTGTATTTTTCGCGGTTTTTAAGCGCTCCGGGTTACGTGTCCGACACTGACGTATATGTGTTTGTTTGCGCCAGTGTGTGGATGGAGATATCAGCGCCGTGCGAGTAGTAGTGGAGTAGTAGGTCTGATCCTGACAAAGCCGGTGAATGTGTGAGTGCGCGGTATGATCCTGACAAAGCCGGTGAATGTGTGTGTGTGAGTGAGTGTGTATTTGTGCTTGCGGTAAACTCAGCCCACCAAATAAAATGAGAAAAGGTTCAGGGGCGGGCCAAAAAGTGGCCTTATTAAATGCGAGTTAAAAAAGCGTGGGGTCAGAGACTGAAGCTAAGCCTTTCTCTGGTCATGCCTTTGTCGCTCAGGCAATTCAGGCAGACAGCAGATTTGCCCACCCCAGGACCCGAAGACGCAGACGCAGCGGAGGCAGCAAAGTGGTGGGGTGAGGTGGGTAAAGGTTAAACACAGGGCTGTCTATTCCTGGTCCAAATCTATAACGCCAGATGCTGGCGGTTTGATTAGCGCTTTGTTCAGTTGACACTTCAAAAGTCGCAGATAAGCGTTAGCGCGGCGCTACACCGGAGTGCCGCCTCTGCCTTAGCAGTCGTGCTGTTGCTCGAATTCTTTGGTGTCCTTCCTTTGGATCAAAAAAAAACGTTTCAGCTGTAACTCTTCAATTAAGCACTTTATACCTTTTTCTACTTGTAGCAATCACTTTAGCCTCGAAACACAGACAAACGCTGTTTTAGGATTTGATGAAAGAAGAAAAAAAAAACACTGGTTCCCATTTGCTCGTAAATTCAAAGTCATTTTCTGCAGATGGGCTTGCGATAAGAAAAAAGGCACTATTTTTTTTTTTTTAAAGAATCTAGAAGTTTAGATTTAAAAGTTCCGAACAGTTGCTCATCACAGCGCTAAGTATTAAATATAGCAACAGATACAAACACAAGTCAAAACAAGTCTTCCTGCCGCAGTCGCACTGTAGCGGGTCAGAGAGAGGTTGCGGAGAAGAACCGCCGTACCGAGGTAACACATCCTTTGACGTACTTTTCTGTTACGATGTACTTTTGCTGTCTTGTGTTAGCTACTTCCCGTCTTAGTCAATCACAGCACCCAGCCTCTGTTACAAACTCTCTATCTCTCGCACTTTGTGACTTGCTGCAGACGAATTTCCGGCACCCAGCCTCTGTTACAAACTCTCTTTCTTTGTGACTTGCTGCAGACGAATTTCCTGCTTCTCAAATATTGATGATGGCACCTTTCGCCTCGAAATTAACTTCCTAAACTTATTTTTTATGTCTAAAATGAAAAAAGTCACTAGTTCTTGTTAACACAGTACTAACTCAAATAGTGGGGGGGGATGCGGGGGAGGAAGCGGATTGGGCGTGAGAGGCTTCCAATGGAATATGTGCGCCGCTGCTGTAATAAGCCTCCGGGTCACTAGGTGGCAGCAACGCATACAGTGGTTTGTGTAGAAAATAAAATACATATAATCAGGTTCTCAATAGTATTTCAATTCAGATAGGGGGCGTGAAAAAGGGTCCCCCTAGTGGAGGCCTGACAGACAATAATTGAGAACCACTGACCAACAGTAAGGTGGTGAGTCTTCAACAAATAACAGCACAACATTATAATTATAAATAATTTTTAAAAATGAAATAAAGTTTTTCATTCCAAAGTATTACTATATACGTAGGTTTGATGGAAAAACTGCATTCATATTTGATGGGGGTTAAGTTGTTTTTTTTGGAGTACTGCGTTTAGAGGGATAGCATCAAGAGTGAGACAGAAGATTGAAGACCTGCTTAGAGAGACAGATGGGTTCACAACAGGGGTGCGGCTACATCAGGGATCAGCTCTGAACCGTAGTCTTTTTTTGCAGCGGTGATGGACAGAGTTGACAGATGAAGGCAGGTGACACAGTGAATGTTAGCCAAAATAGAGAGCCGGTAGAAGTGAAGAAGAATGAAGGTTATCAAAAGCAAGACGGACTACGGTCGGTGTGCGAAGAAGCTGAGTCTGGAGTAGACACAATACCGGCAACTGACACAAAACAAGGATGAGTGTTAATGAGTAGATACAATTTTGCAAAATGATCGGGAGAGTTGCGGATTATACGTGGATAAAAAAAAGTGAAAAATGTAAAAATTGCAAAGTGATGGATAGAGAACAATGTAAATGTGCAGACAGGTGTCACGGACAGAGGCGGGAAAAGCACTAAAAAGTAAAAGTACCCATTTAAAAATCTACTACTAAAAAGTAAAAGTACCCATTTTAAATTCTACTCGAGTAAAAGTAAAAAAGTACTTTATTTAAAATGTACTTTTGCGTAAAAGTTAATTAGTTACTTTAAATTACCTGATTCCTCCATCCAAACTGTGAATGAATTGTTTTTAATCAACAGTTCAAATACCAGTGGAATTCTACGATCCATTTTAAACGCTTACACTGCAAATTCAAGCCACTAAAGAACACTTTAGTTCTGACAGTGACAGCTCTGTCCACCGGGGGCAGGAACATTTTTACATCGCATTATAAAAATTATTGCCTCGTTTGCATTTGAAAACAAAGAGCTGGCTGAGATACGGCCAAGAATTTGCTCCTCTTTCTGAGTCACCTCTGATCGTCAATCCTCAATCACCATCGTCCAATGACAGGCTAGAGTCTGTCTTTTAGTCAACGTTCTCTGGCTACAATAAAATAGTGGGAAAATGCGTACGCACACGCAGTTTTTTTTTTTTTTTCGGTGGGAAATCCGTACGCAATGCGTACGTCAATGCAGATTGTTTTTCCCCGCATTTAACGTTTTACTTAGTAATGCGTTCTTTTCCAACGTAGTAAAATACTTGAGTCCAAATGTACTTCAGTAATGCGTTCTTTTCCAACGTAGTGAAGTAAAATACTTGAGTCCAAATGTACTTGAGTAAAAGTAAAATGACCTATTCCCAAAACTACTTATAAATTACAAATTATTCAAGAAATACTCAGTTACAGTAACTTGAGTAAAAACCCCAAATCCCAAAACGACTTAAATATCACAAATTACTCAAAAAATACTCAGTTACAGTAACTTGAGTAAATGTAATTCGTTTCTGACAAATCAGAAGAGATCTCAGGTTTGAAATTTAGGAATGCTAATCTACTTCCTAAATTTCAACATTTCGACACCTACTGTAACGTACACGTTGAAGACATTCGCAGAAGGTTATGTTGGAGGATGTAAGAAGCTAGGATTTGATTTTTTTAGCCCAGGGAGCTTTTGACTTAAGTCAGAATTCCATTGCTACGGTGTGCCATATCGCGATTTTCGCCAGAAGTCAGAATTCACGTGTAAACAAGCCGCACTTGACAAGGATTTCATCCGCTTCGCTAACTACTTCCTGTGCAAATTTTGTTTTGACGCCGTATGTCGGAATGATGGAACAAGACTAGCTTAATAAAATGATGTGAGACGGCGACGTAAGAACAAAACGCCGGGGATGAGGACTTCGTCAACACAGGATAATTTTGTGACCAAAATGATGAGTGATGATTGGAGAGCTGTGGTCTTGGAAGATTATCCTTTGGTTTCCTTCCTGGCCCTTTTGACTGTCTACTTGTAAACACACAAACTCTCTCTCTCTCCTCTTTTCTTTTTAGAAATATTCGTCGAAAAATGTTTGGTCAAAGTGTCACACTTGCTCGATCCAACGTGCCGCTGTGTTATTTTTTTGGCGGCATGTGCAGCCTGCAGGAAAAGGGATTTCACCATCCAAAGGGGAGTTGGGCAGAGGGTGGTGGGTAGACAGCAGACCCCTTTGGCTCAGATCGGCTTGACTGCACCTCCCATTTGCTGTCAAAATGGGAAGATAACGCTCAAAAAAAAAAAAAAAAAACCCTCTCCTTACTGCGTTCAGAGAGGATGACCGATGTTTATTTATAGGACACGACTTTTCGAGCTGATGCTTTCGCTCGAGGAAGACTCATTAAAGTCATGTACAGCGATATGATTGTCCCCCACGTCTGTCTCACTTCTACCCTACTGCATTTTTAGTGGGATTTCCTGAAGTGCCAGCACGCCAGACCGAGAGTGTAATTATGGGTAACTAATGAGGTTAGGATCCAAAACACAAGTAGAGATTAGAATAAAGAAAAAAAAAAAAATGACCATGCATTATAGATGATCTCTCACGCGAACGAGCATCAAAGTCTCTTTTGAACAGCGAGTCTCGAATTACGACTTCTAAAGACTAACTCTACAGTGAAGTCTGTAACTTTTGTTTTTATAACCCACTCATCATTTTGTGGAAAATGAGTGATTTTTTTTTTTTTTTTTTTTTTTACAGTTGCAGTATGAGCTGGTATTTTTTTTATTGCCAATAAGCAGCCAAGCGTGTATGTGTGTATATATATACACAGTATACTTGTAAATATATAAATATATATGTATATTTGTACAGAGAGAGAGGGAGGCGACATACAGTAACAGTCCAAAAAAACTTCCTTCCTAGACACTTTTTGGCTAAATTATTTACTTATCCACACTTAGTACGAGTTTCATATAAAAACTTTTGAAGTTGTCATGGTGGTGACCCCTGCTGGAGATAAAAAAAAAAACCTGTATTTGAATTTAAGTGCAAGGTAATGACTTGTCATTTAAGATTTATCACAAGGCGAAAAAAAAAACGTATTGGGATTCTTAAACGTAGGGTCGTGGCCCAAACTTGGGTCACCAGTAGGATGTGTTGAAGTGTGCGCAGGTTTACGTAGACACGTTAAAAAAGTGTCTTTGTGATGATCCCATTTTATTCTGACATTTTATTTGACAATGTTTTTGCTTGAAGTTAAACTGTAAGTGGATTTACTTCATTCCCAAAGAATCCTGTCATATCTCTTATACTTTTTTCATTCAAAGATAATCTGGTGATGTTTCAAAACAGAAGCTCATTCAGACTCTGATACTAACAGAATAAAGTCTAAAAGATGTTTTATTATGAATATTTTATGATCCTCCAATGATGGCGCAGTATTACTGTTCCGCAGTAATGGCTAACACCGGCCAACATGTCCTTGGTACAAAAATGTTCTTCTCAAATAGTGGGGTGCCGGGGGGGAGGGGGGGGGGGCGTCTTCCAATGGAATATGACACACTGGACATAAGTGTACCACTGCTGTAATGCTTGAATGATAACTAGCCTCCAGTCACTAGGTGGCAGCAACTCATACAGCGGTTTGGTACGGATAAAAATATACATGTTATCGGGTTCTCATTACATACACTGCTCTAACCCATGTCTGAGCATGGACGGCTCTTGGCATAGGTGATAAAAGTGTTATCGCATAGATCGCCATCTGCTGGAGGGAGACTGGCGCTGCTAGTCAAAAATTGTGTGTCCAGACTGGACTGAGTCGCAAAATATTTAAAAACAAAACAATGAAATATGACCCCGATGCGAACGCTGAAAGATTGCAGCGCCGTTAGAAGCAGACGTGGCACAATGCATTGGTTCATTCCCCGCATTTTTAATTGAGAAAGATCATTAGACGCGCGTGGCAGGTAGGACCTGCGAACAAATTCGGAGGCGGATCCCAACTGCATCATTGTGATGTCTGTCTTGTTTCAAGTAAAAAAAAAGATGAAGCAGAAGCTTCAACGGAGTTGTTTTTCTCTTTACTAGTCCCCCGCTGTACGGCTGATGATGAAATGTCTTGAAAGATGAGAGACAGGGAAAAGAAAGACAGAGATATGTAGAGACAGAGGGGAGGGGAAAAAAAACACGGGAGAATGAAAGGAAAGATGAAGAAGAATGTAATTCCTGCATCGGTCGTTTGCTTCTGTCGCTTCTTTTGTCATTTCCACCTTTTCTCTCTCTCTCTCTCTGTTTACTGTAATTCACGCAAATACACAAATCTTTTTTTTTTTTTACCCCCATCATTGACCCTCTCTATTCTTGTCCACAACAATTGTTGTTACAGCTTTCTCTCAACGAGAGAGCCGTAAACTAAAGCAACTGCCACAAAAAGACGTTAAAAGAAAAGTGTGCATGTGATTTTAGGTTGAATCCATTGTGGCTCGTCACTTCCTGGGGGAAATTTCAAAGAGATTTATTCATCGACTAAAAAAAAAAAAAAAAAAAAAAAAAAAACTAAAACACTTTTTCACAAGACAGCAAATTTTAAGGCTTCGTACTTAATAATAGATTAATAGCGCTAGTAAAAAGTTTTGCAAAATGAAACTGGGTGCTGTTACTCATGATCGGCAATGAAGCGGGGGTGTACATAAACCAAGATGTTACCAAGATAAACATGGGCTGAGGAATGTCTTTTGAAGTCATTGTCACGTCGGAGCGTCGGCAAGGACATTTCAACAGGAAATGATTTGTTCTACATGGTTCTCTGGACTGAACTTATCTGAGATGTTAAGTTGAGGTCGCATTTCTGGATTAGGGGAAAATGTGGCTCGAGTAGCCTGCTATTAGTCCAGATCTTCGTCCTACGTATTAATAATCGTAAGTCATCGTTAAGACCTGTCAGTTCAATACTGTTGAGCAGATTTAATAGGGACAATTAATAATGCTTGCAATCCTAACGTTGTTGCAAACGTAGACAAAACACAACTTTAACTTTTTAACTTTTATCGACATGATTTTCTTCTATTTCAAAGTTTGATTGTTGCCCGGCATTACCTAGAACACGCATGGGCAAAATAAGGCCCGGGGGCCGGATGCGGCCCGTTCAGCTTTTCAAACCGACGCACTTTTCCAAAGTATATAATTTATTTATAGATGGTGTAGAAAAGGCTAAAAGCATCTTAGCATCTTAGCCTTTATGCATGAGTTTTACATTAATTTTTAGGGGCAATTGTGAAATTTTTAACAAATTATTACAAAAGAAATCTCTATATAAATGAATGCAAAATATGAAATACATTTTATATCTTATATTATTATAATATATTACATATATCTTTATAAATTATATATATATATTTATTTTATTTTTGTGAACGTCTGTTGTTCACCTGCTTTTATTTGGGGAAAAAAAAAGGCTGTCGCTTTTGTTTTTGCGGCGCTCAAAGGAACTGGAAAAGAAAGGAATGGCGCTTTCGCAATACCCCCCGCCACAAAACCGCCATCGTCCAATCATACATCCCAGCAACAGATACTGTGTAAACAAGATCCAAGACCAATCAAAATGGTCTGTTTTAAGTCAGATGTAGCATTAGCTGTTTAGCTAGAAATGGGGTAGGATACTTTACTTTATCCCCCAATTTTTATTTATTTTTTTTTTTTTAGAAATACTAAATATTCTCTATATTCTCTGTAAAAACATTACACGCATGTAACGAGAAAAAAAAAAATTTTCCCTGGGTTAGTATTATTTTTATAACAGGTTCAAGCAGCGAGGATTTGGCCGCCGTCCAGTTTTCCATCGTTAGAATCAGAACAGAATCAGAGGACAAATAAATTTGAACCAACATATCTATTTCAGACAACTCATTCAATTCTGTCTATCAAGGACATATCTATTCACAAAACTAGCAACAACAGAAGGCTGAGTTTCTTAATTATGCACAACCCCCTGCCCCCCCGGAAAAAAACCCAAACTTAAAATTCCTCATCTGCATTACATAATCTGTACTTTCAGATGTGCTCTGGTTGAATGAAAAACACGACTCTCAGTACTTTTGCTTAGCCTGTTTGTACCACTTGAATAAAATATGCATAAAATTCAGCATTACATCTACGGTGCCGGCGGGCTCTGCCATATGTTTGATCTTGTGTGTCTGTAGGCCGCAGCCTACATTCAAACACACAGTCCTCCCATGTGTATGAAACTCCACATTTGGTATAGACCTCAAGATGTGTCGGGCCTGGGAGGACGACACGTTTCAGTGTGCAGAAGAAAAGACATTTCTTCTCAAAAGAAGAAAAAAAAAAAAAAAAACCCAACACACCGAATGTGAAGTCACTTATGCTGGATCACGCTGTGTTGAGAGAAGACGTTTAGTTCCATCCTCTAACGCATAAAAAAAATAACCCAACGAGGGACAGTGAGTGAGAAACGTAACGAAACGAAGCTCGGTTGAGCACTCGTGACTCGAGGTTTCCTTGTACCACGAGGAAAATCTCCGGAGGTACCGCTGTATCTCGCAAGGGTTTCAACTGAGTATCGATGATAATTAATAAATGAAAAAAGCTAATGTGTCAGTTTTTGGTGGCTTAGTGGTTAAGGTTAAGCGGATTTGGGTCCAGAAGGCTTCAGGTTCGAGTCCACCAGGTGCCAAGTTACCACTGGGGACCCATATTTTCAAAAGTCACAAACCTTTGCGACTCAACTCAATAAACAATATTCGTCAATCACAAAATAAAGGTGTACCTGACCATTACACGGCGTACGTTCACATGCCGACAGAAATGTTCAAGTTGATCGGTTAAGGTTAGGGGCGGCTAAAAAAAGAATTTCCAGAGAAGTAAGTAAAAAATCATGTATTGGAGAAATGTATCAGTGTGAGGTCTATCTTATGTGTGTACCAAGGTAAATGTGCTTGGGTTTATTTGGACACTTATTTGCTGGCACTTCTTTACACTTGGAGGTTTTGTATCAGAACAGGCTGGTACGTTTTGTGCTGGTGCTAAAATGTGAATGGAGCAACATTCAAATGGAAACCAGTGACTTGAGTGGCTTTTAAATCTCTCTATTCAAAACGCAGAGGATTGTTACACCAAGTGATCAAATATGCACACGTCTAATTGTTTCTTCACAGGCAGCAGAAAAGAGAAAAAATGTTTAGCATGTTCTCGTGAGGTATCTTTTCAGACACCACATTCTCAACATCTGGCCGTATACTTTTTCCCTGACTTTGCTTTATTTTTAAATGAGCGGGGAAAAGAAAAAACAGGGTTTCTCTGTGTTACTGACGGTAGAAGAAACGTTTAGGTAAGGGGAAAGCAGGACACTTGCTTACTATGCGTTTCACTAGGGCTTATATGAGAAGGCATAGTATGGCAATATTTGCGGTTGTTAGCGCCTCACATAAAGCCACTTTTTTGGGGGTTTTTTTTGGCCTATCAGGGACATTCAATTATTGGCCAATCAGATGCTCCAATGTATCCGCCAATCAGATACCCAATATATAAATCGTAAGGTGAAGGCAGGACAACGGCGAACTTGCTTACTATGCGTTTCACAAGGGCCTATATGAGGTATAGGCATATTAGCTGTTGTTAGCGCCTCGCATAAAGCCACATTTAAAATGCACAGGAAATTTGGATTCGATTTTTTTTTTTTTTTCCGATTTCTCTATTTTATGACCAATCCGATTGCTCTGTTCTTCCATTTTTTTGCGCAATGAAACCGCTCCATTGGACAAAAAAAATGGATCGCATTCACGTATCATGTTAAATCAATCAGCCAACCAGACAACTGATTTTTTTTTCAGCCAATCATATGGCTCCATTTACATAGAAAATCACTCAATCACTGTCAGATTGCTCAGGTTTTTTTTTGTTTTTTTTTTGTTTTTTGGCCTATAAGGGACATTCATTCATTGGCCAATCAGATGCTCAAATGTATCCAACCAATCAGATACCCAAAAATACATAAATCGTAAGGGGGCTTACTATGCGTTTCTCTAGGGCTTATATGAGAAGGCATAGTAAAGCAGTAATTGTAGACGTTAGCACCTCGCATGGAGACACGTTTAGAGCGTGTAGGAAATCTGGGCTGCTCTGCATGTACGTGACAGGTGTGCACATGTGAGACCTTAAGACTGTGTTCACAGCGTTTGTCTTTTGAGTGAGATGATATTAGTGCAAATCTGAACAAGAAGAGTAATGACTGTGTGTGTGTGTGTAGGTGGAAGATTCTTCATGGTAGAATGGTGTCTTAATTAAAAATGCTGCCTGATGATGTTTATGAGATCTGCAGAGACAGAGGGACTGTTGTTTGTTACTAATCGCCGCCCTCCCTGTCAACGTGGAGGTTGACAGCACAGCACACACACTGAACCCTCTCACAGCCTGCTGCGGATATGTATATATGATACGTGTCAAACTCGAGGCGCGGGGGCCCCAAATGCGGCCCAGAAAAAGCAGTTAATAAAGTCCATGCCGCAGAGTTTCTTAACTTGATGAATTACACGTTTGACTGACACTAGGCCTTTTGTACAATGATCACATAACTGAAAAGCCTGTTCACGGAGGGAGAGGAAATTATTTTTTTTAGAAAATATCTTTATTAAAAGTTTGAGTCCTCTACTGACCTCGAGACATTTGATAAAAGTATTCTGTTTTAATTTGAATTAGGGATGACCGATACTAACTTTTTTAAATTTTGCCAAAATCCGATATGCCAAACACTCCATTTCTGATTCCGATATCACCCGATATCAATATGTGCAGTCGTTTTTTTCTCCACAACTGCGGTAAACATCTCAGGACCCCGCAAGCGATTCCAGCATATTTGGCGAAACACAGGCATCACATTATCGGAAAAAAAACGATAACGATTCTTACAGATATTAGCATAATTATGCTAACATCGGACCGACATCCCTAGTTTTAACGTCTGTGTCTGTCTGACAATATTAAAATAATTTCTTAAAAATGAGAAATGCCCGAGTATCCATAGTTGGAAATTCATCTTTCCTTACGAAGATTTGGAAAAAAATCGGATCTCCTTACGAAGATTTGGAAAAAAATCGGATAAAGATTCTGCAATAGTTGAGGATTACGACCTAAAATGTGGTGGAGCTGTGTCAGCACCACCTGCTCAGTTGCAGTGGCCATTTTACTCCTTCCACAAACATTGTGGTGACAACTGGAATTCATTGACATTCAACCATTCCCACACCATTTCTTTGGAGAGCCCTCTTCTATCACACATCATTTGACTCACTGCTGACACAGCCATCGAAGGCAATTTGAGGGTCAGAGTCTTGTGCAAGGACATTCCATGATAGCAGTGATGGGGCTGAATCAGCAGTAGCTCTTACCCCTCTTTAGCCTTTGTCCTCTTGCCTGGTATAACTACATTCACTTGACGTCATCTGTAACTACTGTACGGATGATGTATCACGCCTTTATGGTTTATCTAGATAATTCTGTCAATGTATTCCGAACACAGATTATACAAATAAGTTGTTCGATAATGTAAATCGCGGTTTTAACTTATACAAAATGAGTTCGGGAATCAAGATTGAGATTAAGAACGAGTTCAATAATGAACAAGGTTTATTTAAAATCAACCAACACGAGGCACAAAACGGAGGGAAACTGAATCTTCTAATCCAGGGGTGTCAAATTTATTCTGGTTCAGAGGTCGCATACAGCCTGATTAGATGTCAAGTGGGTCGGTTGGACCAGTACAATCTTAATATAATTACCATCAAATAACACTAAGTACATGTTTTTTCCCATTTGTTTCCCTGCAAATACGTACAAATATATTAGAAAAAAAATATATATATATTTAATTAAATATTTGACAAAACATCACTAACATGCAGTGTTTGTGCCTATTTTCACTTTTAACATTCATTAAGCGCGCGCTGAATTGAACCTCCCGGGCGGGCCGGTTTTGGCCCATGGGCCATATGTTTGACACCGGCCGCATACAGCCTGATTAGATGTCAAGTGGGCCGGTACCAGTACAATCATAACATGATTGACTATAAATAACAATAAGCCCAAGTTTTTCCCCCTTGATTTTCATGCTAACAAGTACAAGTATATTAGATATTTATTATTATTTATTTATGATTATTTAATTATATTTAAACTTTCAACTTTCAACATTCATTAAGCAGGTCGTATTGAACACCCGGGCGGGCCGGTTTTGGCCCATGGGCCGTATGTTTGACACCCCTGACCTAGAGGGAGGAGCCCCTGAGCCGCACGGTGGTACTGATACTAACTTTTTGCCTGTTTCCGAAATGCCGATATTGTCCAAACACCTAATTTTATCGATATAGGCCTGGCAATGTTTATTTATGTATCTGGACAAACCACTGTACGAGTTGCTGGCACCAGATTAATAAAATAGATTAATAAAATAAAAGCTGCAATGCAATGCCATCTAGTGACTTTCACTTTCATATACAGCTGTTTTTCCCCAAAACAGTTTTTAGTGCACACATCATTTGGCGAAACCCAGGCATTGCGTTATCGGGTTTCTATTATCAGAGGAAAAACCGATAATCATTCTTACAGATATTACATAATTATGCTAATATTGGGCCCAAAAAACATCAGCATTATTGGACATCACTAGTATTTTATTTAATTATACTGGGGTTTTTTTTTACACCTAAAGTAACTGCTGACACTGTGTTCTGCACCTTAAACAACAGAGAGATCAATGCGCCGTACCTTTGAGATCACAAATTGATCACTGTGAAGGCTACTTTCTCAATGTGTTAAAGATGAAGAAATGTCTTATTTAAAAAAAAAAAAAAAAAAAAAAAGTCTGTCTTTCTATACAGTGACTGCTGTTCGTCATTAGCGTTCAGAAAGCTGGGAGAAAGAAGCCTGAGGGAGAGAAGAGAGAGAAGAGGAGAGATGTCAGTAAGAAAAGTCATTTGCAGGACCAGCTCAGTGAGCGTGTGAGGCTGGAACGGGGGAAAAAGCTGAAGATGTGCTACACTCCACAAATCTTCTCACTTCAGACTCTCAGGGCAGTTATAAGACATCAAAAATCAAATTAGTTACAGCCGTCAGCTTTGTTTCGGGGAAAGTAATACATTTGAAGATATTAAGCGAGTCAGACATCTTAAATTGTAAAATATTTGCTGCTTTTCGCCGTCTTTTCGCTCACATTAATTGTATCTAGTGACGAGAAAGAAGAATAAAAGAAAAGGAGGATTTGAAACGGCATTGGTTAAAATTTAACACCGAGTCAAAAAAAAAAAAAAAAAAAAAAAACGGAGGACGAAGGTTTAAGGGCGTTCTGCTCACTTCAGTTCTGTGGTCTGAAATATGTATGACTCGTTTCCAGACTCAGTAACGATCTGGAACATTCACAAAAAGATCAAAGAAGACTTTTAAAATTGGATGGATGGATGGATGGATGGATGGAGAGACAGAGAGGATAGATAGATGGATGGAGAGATGGATGGATGGATGGATGGATGGATGGATGGATGGATTGATAGAGTACAGCGGAACAGACACGGTTACAGGCGTCCATTACTGTAGTGTAAAAGTACATACATTTAAAGTAGTAAAATGTTTAGCACATACATTTGCCTTCTACCATTTTCTAGTAAAGTAACTTCGCTAACACTGTGGTAGCATCATAATCTAGCACATAAAAACATCAGAAGAGTCTGACTTATGCCTGTAAGCCATGATGAAGGGCAAAAAGGTTCCCAAACGAACAACAACAAAAAAAACATAAGAAAGTGAATGTAGCACAATCCGATGTTTGGAGCTGGGTGATAACGTAGTCGCCTACCCCGGTGTCCAACTAGTTCCTGTGTGAAATTTGTTTTAACCCCGTACATCGGAATGAAGGAACAAGTTCGTAAACCGAGGTCCCCGTATTGAGTATCCCAAGATACTCAAGATACTTTCATGTACATTTGCCCAGAATTAGACTAGTTTCTGACTACCCCAGAAGCCGAATGTATCGTTTCCTTTTTCTCCACTGAAAACCGAGTTTTTTTTCTCCACCGAATTCCCTCCCTCTTCTTAAATTTGTAGTTTTCTGTTGTGTTTCACATATAATTATGTCATTCTGGGGTGACGTTTTACACTTAGGTTCCAATTTTAATCTCCCTCATCTTTATTATTACCAGTAGCTGTAGTAACAGGAGCGGTCTCACCTTCCATTTTTCTGCTGGGTTAAAACAGCAGGAAAGAGAAAAATCGATCTTGGCTGTGAAAATGTTTTTGGAACAGACTTTTGCAAGGAAAAAAAAAAAAAAAGGGACAAGATTGTTAAATCATAGAAATCGTCATAAAATTGTCCTCGGTGTAGTTCGCGTTGGGTCACACAGGCACACTCGCCATTTCCCACAAACAGCTACGCCACCTGCTGTATTTAACACTGCCTTCTAGTTTTTTTTCGGGGTTTTTTTTTTGTTTTTTTTTATCAGTCTAAAAAATGGTCCTGGGTGTCTTAGTGAAATTGAGTGTTTTTTTCTTATACCGAGATACTGCAGATTTTCATCGCACACGTGTACAATGACACTCGAGGTTCCAGCAGAGAAAATTAATTGGCATATTGCAACCGATTGGTTATTTTTAATTCTTTCGTTTGGTAGCAGATATCAGTTCTGTGGAAATTCCACTGTTAAACATATAAATAAATAGTTTCGAGATAAACTTGGAGAGTTTCGAAGCTGTGAATTCCTGTTACACTCCATGCATTCTATTTCAAACGCAGCCAATGTATTTATTAGATTGGAATCTGTACAGTGTATAGAATTCAATCAGGAAACATTGGAACCATTTGTCCGACTCTGTGTTGATGTAGTTTAATGCCTGTCGGAAATTACACTATCTCCTAAGGACCAGTCGGCCGGTATCAGCTGTTACTGCGGACCGGTAACAACGCGCCATTGTCAA
Organism: Cynoglossus semilaevis; assembly: GCF_000523025.1. NCBI lineage: Eukaryota > Metazoa > Chordata > Actinopteri > Pleuronectiformes > Cynoglossidae > Cynoglossus > Cynoglossus semilaevis. The sequence continues at coordinate 16,699,420 of NC_024318.1, read as the reverse complement.
AGGACCATTACATTTTCAAAATAAAGCATCTTTCAGACTATATTTTTCAGTATCAGAGTCTGAATGACCTGTTGTTTTGAAACATTGACAGGGAAATGAATTTGAATTAAGTGAATTTGTAAAACTGAAGTACATCTTTTCCACTGTGTCCCGATACTAAATGACCTACGGACTGGCATCGGACCCCGCACCTGGGATTGGGAACCACTGGTTTAGATGAAATGTTGATCTGAATGTGTTTCTTTTGACATAATTAAGGTTCTTTTCTCAGTCAATTGTCCTAAGTCGCTGTCTACAGTAAATGTGACATGTCCTATACGTCTTTTATGTATAACCTTACTTCTAAGAACAGCCTTTATGTGTATTTTCCATAGAATGGTTTGATAACAAAACTGGTTACAAGAGGAAAATACGTATATGTACTAAGACTTAGCAACAGGTTGGCACAATGTTGCTAAGCATTAGTATTTTTTTTTTTAAAACGTATTTACTATTTCGATGATCATGATGTTGATATTTTACACTGCCAAAGGCGATTTGTGCAAATGCGTTAAGGAAATTAAATATTAACCTTAACAATTAGGCGTTTGGCGTTTCTTTGTGTTTGTCTCAACGTTTAAAGAACGCTTCCGAAATTGTAATGTGTTTTCATTTGAGTTCCTAGTCAGGCAAGTGTAATGGGGGGAAAAAAAAAAAAATTCAAGTAGGTTAATTTAACCCAATGACATCTTTAATTACATAATGCAAACCAGCGCCATTTTAATTAAATAATGAAAACCAGCGCCATTTTAATTAAATAATGCAAATGCGATGTTTTGCTCCGTAATAGAATAATGGATCATTTTTTTTCTCTGTGTGTTTAATGAAATTACGGTAGCAAAAGCATCATTTGTTTGATGAGCTAATGCTGACCGAATAGAGGAGATCCTCCTGGTGATAGCCGAGGATGACGACGACTGGGGGGAACCATTAGGGCTTAAATGAGTTTGTCTGTGTTTCTCCTCCCGTTGGCTTTATCTGGTAAATTTTCATTATCATATTTATTCTTCCTCGTACTTGAGTTCTGTCCCAAAACACTTTCGAGAAAATCGCACCCAAAAAAAAAAAAAAATACAGGAAAATAATAGGCCTTACTGGGAGAAAGTACTGTTTGAGAGAAAGGGAGAGGGAGAGACAAAACTGCCCTCAGGGTGAAGACCTCCATTCAAGGTCAAGAATTGAGGTCTCCACTTTGTGCGTGCGAGTGATGACGGGTTGGTGCGGCTCGGAGTGCATTCGAAAATACCATGTATCTGGGAAAAAGGAAAAAAAAAAAAACGACCTTTATTTGTAGTAACCTTTCGTTGCATTCAGTAACTAAAGTATTTCACCAAACAGAATAATATTGAACTCCCTTCTATCCTAGTTGTGTCAATGGTCTGTAGCCCAGCACTACACCCGACTCATATCAACACTACAACTTTACTACCTCGGTTGCAGTATTACATTTAAATACATATAAAAAAATTTAAAAATTAAATCAAATACATTTTAAGAAACACGCATTATAATTCATTCCATAATTCATCCTTGTTTTTTTTTTCACTTTTACTGAGTATTTGATCTGATTAGAATGATATACTAGTCTGTGAAAAAAAATATATTTATAAATATATATATATATATATATATTAATATATATTTATATATTTTTTTCAAACATACTTGAATCAGGGTTGTCAGTTGATTCAAAGTTTGATTCAGATTAATCACAAGGTGAACGTTGATTAATCACGGCTGTAACTTCTCATGATTAATCGACATTTTAAAAATCAAAGAATGTATATTGCTGTAACAGACAGACAAATGACAACAGGTAGACTGATGAGTTTGACATCTGGACAAACATTCGCTAAGTTCCGATCTTGTTTACATGTCCCGCCTCCCAAGCAGCAGTTGTTCTACTTATTGGCTCTCGCCCTTTACTGTTCCTCCTGTTTATTGGTGAATTCGTCGCTGATTCGCTGCCAGATTTACTGACGAACAATTAATAATTGTCACCCTGATTTACCGCGTAACTTCCTTCTTCGTCTTAGAAAGAAAGTCTGTTGGCTTGATTTGAAGAAAATCTGATTTAAAAAAAAAAAAAAACAACAATAAATGAAATTAGCGAAATTATTAGATATGCTATGTGCACATACATTAAAAATGTGATTAATCTTTGCAAATCAACAGATTGAATTGCAGTGATTTCTACGGCCATAATTTGTAGAATTTTCTCAACGTGCATTTCTGTTTCACTTACAGTTGCAAATGTAAATTTTTTTTTTCCCCGTCTGTTTCTGTTTAGGAGGAAAGTGATTCAAAGTTCTACTGTGAGCTGTGTGACAAACAGTATGTGAGACACCAACAGTTTGACAACCACATCAACTCCTATGACCATCACCACAAGCAGGTGAGTCACAACCTCGGACTCTTGACCAAGGTCACTGCTGAGTCGTGTATAACTTACGAGGCCCAACACACGGCGGTGATCAAAAATCAAGCAGACGCGGGTGACACTTGGAAATGCAGAGCACTGCAGATTCCTGGAGGTCAACTGTTTCTTATGAAGCAGATGGGTCGTCGATGGAGTAGGCGGTGCACGGCTTCAATTATTTTATGAACCAAAGACAAAGTAGTTGCGATTTTCTACGATTGTTTTAATTGTGAAAACATTTTTTTTTTTTTCAAAAACGTATGTAAACTTATACTGAACGTCCACGTTTTATGGGGTCATCAGCCTGCGCCGTTTCGTTGTTACCTCGCCATCTCCGACAAATGTATTAAGAAAGACATTTTCATCATTCCGACGTACCGCCTTAAAAAAAAAAACGCACAGGATCTAGTTACAAAGAACGTCTTTGTTTTCGTTCACCGGTTATGCTACATTCACTATCCTTTGTTGCGTTCTTTTTTTCCACCTTCATCATGGCTCCCAAGTATGTACTCATGTACAGTATGCGAGTTCCAACTCATGCCGAAAATTGAGTAACGTTGCAGTTGTGTGCAGGTCTTTTACTGTACAGCAGGGGTCACTAAATATATTTATATAATTGTTCTGGACAGAATCCTTGGGGGCCATACACAAAAATCAAAAAGTCATGTTTTGTCTAATTTGTGTTATTATTTAATGTTTATTTTGGAATGGGCCAGATTAAACATTTTAGTGGGCTGGACACCACAGGCCGCAAGTTGACGATCAATTTGAGTAGACTGAGCATTGTCTTGAATTTTGTGTAATTCAAATAAGTAAAAATATTAAATAAAATTTAACATATTCTTTTGGACTCATCACGATTTCCTATAAAATCCAAACTAATAAAATAAATAAATACAAGAGCAAATATCAATTTTAAAGATTTTTCTGTTTGTTCAGTGTTTTGTCTTTTAGGAATTTGCAGTTACTTTGACGCAAAATAATTGCAATACATTCCCGGGCCATTTACCTTATGCATACTTTAGTTTTTGAGGGAATTTAAGGGGGTCTAAATACTTTCCGTACCCACTGTATATTTAATGAAATATAATTTGACAAAACATCATCCACATAAAGTGTTTTGTGCAGTTTACACTTTCAAAATGTATCAAGCTGGGGCCAGATTGAACCCACAAGCGCTCTGTTTCCCAAAGACTGGGTCGCTGGGGCCAGATTGAACCCACGAGCGCTCTGTTTCCCAAAGACTGGGTCGCTACCCTCGGGGGTTTTTTTTGGGGGGTCATCTCGCATCATGTTTCCCAGGAGGTTACGAATAACGTCTATTAACTTGGGTCGCGAAGGGTTTGTGACTTTTTAAAATACGGGTCCCCAGAAAAAAACGTTTGGGAAACACTGCCCTGGCGGACTAGTTTTGGCCCACGGGCCATATGTTGGACAGTTCAGAATAAACACCGTATCACTATCTAATGTAGTAAAGAAGGTAAACACAGAAACGTTATTAAAAAAAACAAGCAAAAATAGTGTGTGTTTACGTCTTCATTTTTCACACTAGTGTCTGGAAGAATCAAACAGCCAGCTGGCGCTCGTTCGCTCTCCTCACTTACACCAAGGATGCTGAAGATATTACACCAGCCCTTAAATCAGTCCACTGGTTGCGTGTCAAAAGGATGGACTCTGAAATCATATTACCTGTCGGTACAGCACTTAAACGCCTCAGGCTTTAATACAACCCTAATCCACTTGTGTGTTATAATGCTTTAAAATGCCTCGGGTCATCTGTTTAAAACATGTTCTCGGAATCAATAGTCATTTAAAGAAACCCGGCATCTAATTTTGATGTACCTCACATGTGTAGCTATAAAACTGGACACACTGTACAGTACATTAATAATGCAGGAACAAGACCGCCGACATCCTGCCAGGGTGTAGGCTCAATTAATTCCACTTCCTACCTTCTGCAGAAACATTGTTTTCTCAAGCTGGACATGTACATAACTGGTGGATAATAGAGAGAGAAAAAAAAAATGACAAAAGGTTTGGATTTTAGTGACATAACGGCTGGCACGAGAATCCAGAATGTGAATCTGGGTAACGTGGGCAAACAAGTGCGTAACAGTCGTGTCCTAAAATGAAGCCAACTGTTTGGGAATTTTTTTTTTTTTTTTCTGTGCAGCAGTCCGATCGGCCAGTATCACCAGTAATACTGCGCCATGGTTGAAGGTTGTTTTGACACATTGCCAGATTATCTTTTAATGGGAAAAAATTAGAAGAGATATGACTGGATTCTTTTGTAATGAAATAACTTAGTAAAACTGAAGTACATTTTTGTCACTGTCCCCCACTGCGACCCGATACCAAATGACCTACGGACCTATGGACTCATCAGACGAGCTTCTAAACAGCATTATCAACAGACACGTCAAAACATTACGCCACCTGTCTGTGCCACAGATGTTTTTTTTTAAATCAACGGCAGTCGATGTTTTTTTTTTATATACTGTTGTCGTCATAAATTAATACCAACGTATCGTAAATGTATCTCTGCTACAAGAGGCAGTTTTCTTTTTACAGCCAGTACATTTGATTTGTTTTCTATATTAGAACAGCTGCGAAACCCAGAACCACCTGTACAATACGTAACAGTGATTTACTGTAATATCATCAGCAAAGAAACAATTAAATTTGCTACATGGAAGGAGCGTCCTCTCCGGTGTTTGTGCCCAAGGGTCTGTAGATTCATCATCAGACAATGTACTTGATCATAGCAGTATTTTCAACCGTTTATATATTTTACCAGACCATATTTTACATATTTAAAAATAAATTTGTTACTGTTACTAATTTTAGTAAACACCAGAATTAAAGTTACTTGGCTAAGTCAATTAAAGCCTTAAAATAAAGCTGTTTTGTAAGGCGGACAATATGGTTCCTCGACGTCTTGAAACTTAAAAGAAACGAAAAGATTGAGCACAGCAGGATTCTTAACACACACACACTTTACCCTGTGAGCTCTGCCAACCTTTTCCTGGAGTGGTTTTTTGTGTGTGTGTGTATGTGTGTGCATGTGTGGTAAGTGCGTGTCGTCCAACAGCCATGGTAATCCAGGAGGGCAGTTTAACGCCTCATTTTAATCTTTTGATCGAATACGAAAAGAAAAGGACCAAGTTCTCTTCCCTGTGGCACCCCCTAAACACCCCTACAATATACAAACTCTCTAAATACTATGGTTTGCTGTTTTATCATATAATTATCCTCTTGGCTCGAGACCTTTTCTTGTGTTCTGCTGCTCCTCTCTCATTGAAAAAATATAGCATAAAACCTGCTGTAACTTAGCACGCTTACAGTCACGCTAAATTGTCGCTCAGTCAAATCAGTGAACTGCGTAAATATTCATTTTAACCCAGACCTATGTTTCACCGTAACCTCCCCTTTATAATACTACAATACCCTTATAACAGCCCTTAACACAGGTGGCGGCTCACCGGTGCCGAATCTCGTTGTACTTTCTGTGTAAAGTGCGGTGAAACTCTGATACATCACGAAGCAATATATGAATAATTAATTCCTCTTTACTTACTGATTTATTCCTAAAGTAGGGTTGTCCACCCAGAGGGTCCATGTTTGGACCTTGTTACTTGCTAATGTGTCCTCAGGCAAGATATTTAACCTCAAGTTACCTATCAAGCTACGTCCAAAAAAAAAAATCGAGAAAATTTGGAAAGCATCATCTGTTGGGTATCAGGCATGAGGGAGCTGTATAAATGTTATTGAGAGTAGCAGAAAGTATTATTTTTTTATGTAACGATTTTACACTGTTACTAACGCATTTCTGGTCTTGCAGCGACTGAAGGATCTGAAACAGAGGGAGTTTTACCGAGCGCTGGGCTGCAGAAGACAGAGGAAGCGCAGGGAGAAGAGAGTGGCGATTGTACAGAGGAGGCTCCAGCAACAAGAGGAAAGAAAGACAGAAGAGTGGTGGGTTAACTATATATATTTATATATATATGACAGAACCTTAACATCTGCGCCATTGTGATTCGGTAAAATTAACTGCGAGCCTGGAAAGATGCCGAAACCTTTCTACGTTTGAACAAAGCTTCCATGCAGCTGATATGAACTTGGCTTGTTGTAGCTAACAAAAAAAAAGCGTAATAGAGAGAGACCAAACAGAGATCGGAGATTTTATGAAAATTTATGTGAATGCAATGCTAGCACATGACTGTACAATTTAAGCTCTGAGCTTCATCTCCGAACCTGATGAAGCCTACGCAAGGAGAGGGCACGTAAGTCTAGCGCCTGGAGATACGTTCCAACATTAACGACCCCTAAATCAATGCATTCAGCTGAGATTATTAATGTGGGTTTTTCTTTGTTACAGCGTATGCCCACGCATGTTGGAAACGGCTTGATGTTCTGACTGATATGTTAGTTATATGGGAGTGAGATTGCAAACCAGTGCTCTGTTTAAACCAGGCAACCAATACAATGGCAGTCTAGTGTTTCTGACCAATCACCATTGCAGCTGGGTATAAAGTTGAGACTGAATTGGCGAAAAAACAGTGTGACTTCCGGTACACAGATGGGGAGAGGGAAGTGTGGCGAAATTGATTTTTCGGCTGGATTTCAGCTGCTTTTCCGTGTCTACTTTTTTTTTTCCTCCCCTTAACATTGGTTTACAGGTTACTGTTTTGTATGGATATATATTTTCTAATTTATTCTTATTGTCCTAATGATCACTTTCATCCTCCTAGTGCCCCTGGTTCTGGTCCTATGTTCCGATCCACTACTGTGGCCGTCAATCCAGTGAGTCAGACCAGACGGGAGAACAACTGGGTCGACATGTACAAAGGCAGCTCCGCGCTAGAGACAAGTGAGCCGTCTTTTTTTTTTTTCTTTTTCTTTTTTTTTTTTTTTTTTTAGCTCTGCAGCCAAGTAGTGAGCAGTTTTAATAGCTTATGAGTATGTGTTTATTTAGGTGACGAGGATATTACGCTCCACGTTGAGAGATTAAACAGGGCTGGTGTCCTGCAGTGACGGTGAAATATCATTATTGACGCTTGACTTCAAAGATAAAAAAAATGCTGAATAACGTTAGCGTAGGGAACTGCCAAAAAAAACAAAAACAAAAGAAAAATGACAACTGAAACGAAACTGTAAGATCACTAGATTAGAGCCGCAGCTCCAGTTTAGACGTCAACTTTAGGAAACACTGTCAAATAATTGTCTAGAATTGTCCTGACACTGAGTCAAGAGCTAAGATTTCGTTTTATACTTTTTGAGATGCACCACCATGGAGTCAGCTACAGCTTGACTTGGGCTCGAGGTTTAGCAATGTAAGTTAAAAACCCTTACAGTGTATGCTACATCAGGGGTGTCAAACATACGGCCTGCGGGCCAATACTGGCCCGTTTGGGGGTTCAACACAGTCTCAGGTGAAGAAAACAATTCATGTTAGCAATATTTTGTTAAATATTTCATTAAATATGCATTTTGTAATACATTAGATTACATGAATACATGTTCTAATATATTTGTATTTGTTGCATGAAAAAAAGGGGTAAAAACATAGACTTATTTTTATTTGTACGTAATTGACATCTAATTAGGTTGTATGGCTCCCCTGAACCAAATTTAGTTTGACACCCCTATGTTAGATCATTGACTTTTAAAGAAAAGTAAACAAGTTTGGCGAGGAAGTAGAGGAACATAGTGAAGACACACAAAGCTACTTAAAAAAAGAAACTGGGATCGGATGTTTTTTTTAGATGGGAGCAAAATGATGGGAACGGCTTGAAAGGGAGGATTTTCAATCATCTTTAAAAGGATTAGCATAAAGCTGCAAAGTCGGCATATATACCGTACCGCATGACTTGATAGTAGTGAGTTTAAGCTTTGTAAAAAAAAAAAAACATTATATATGCTTGTCATTAGAGTGAAAAAAAATGGATTTAGTTGACTTTGTTTACATGTCTACATTATGGCCATCAAGCTAACTGTGGTACGAGCTCTGATGCTCTGTGGAGCTGTACACCTACCCTACAGATGTATTCGCATCTGTAGTATAACAACAGCGTCCCTCTAATTTAGAAAACATATAACCTCAACCTCAATAACATAGCCATTAGCCGTAAAATGACCCCACCCACATTCTAATGGGACATAAGAAATGGGAAATAAGTTGCAAATACCAATCATTTAAATGATTTTACTTCTTTTATAACTTGAAGAATAACTTGGCTCGTCACTTCATCAGAGGTCGCCACAGCAATTGTCACCAATCTCAGCCCTTCGCCAATCTCATCCCTCTTTTTGTCATTTGTTAAAATGGAAGATTCATTCAATTCTGTTAAAAGGTCTTAACATTTATATATTTCTGCGGTGAGAAAGAAAGTGTTTTTGTTTTTCCCTTTCTAAAAACATTGAGATTCAGATATTCTTGAATCAACGGAATGTCACCGGTATTAGCTGCTTCAATAGCTTCTGCTCTCCCTTCCTTCCAGATTCTCAAATACCACTGATTGAGCCTTTTCTTCCCGTGGACCCTGCGCTAGACCCCGGACGTCTGAGCAACAGAGAGTTGATGTGTGAACAACTGGAAACCAAGGATGCAGCTACAACTGCTACAGTTAAACCCTGCATTATCAGGAGGACGCCTCTGGACTGCAGTGACCTTAAAAACACCACCGTTCTGCCACACTACACCATCACTACCAACGCCGGCATGGGCGCGGAAAAAACAAATGCTTTGAACGCCACAACAAGAAGACGTTTTAACAAGATCCCATGGGCTCATAACCACCGGCATGGGCGCGAAAAAAACAAATGCTTTGAACGACACAACAAGAAGACATTTTAACAAGATCCCATGGGCTCATAACCATTTAAATAGCTCCATTACTTCTAATGAGGTCTCTGCCAATGAAAATACTAATGGCTCTATTTTCAACAAAACCATGACTAGCTTTAGCGGTGAGACCGCTACGACCTCCACCCTCACCACCGACACTAATGCAACAATTAGCAGCATCAACATCAACCGGCTCCGTCCTGTGTCCTTCTCGCTGCCTAAGAGGAACTGCATCCTCCTCCACCAATCAGCCACAGTTTTCATCCAGGCTGGTCAGAGCTCCGGCTCGTCCGGGAAGTCCGAAAGATTGACGGGACACGTGAAAACCAAAGACTTGGGAGAAAAGGTAGAAAGTGAGCAGCCGAGGGCTGCGGACGTTACTGCTGGAGCCGTGGCTCTCTTGGACACTAGGATCCGGCAAAGCGTTGGCGCTAGTGTGTTCTCTGATAAGGTGACTGGACGGTTACCTGCCAATGAGATCTCAGATTCTCTATGTGTTGGCACTAACAATAAGAGTGGACCCGAAATCAAAACTGGAGACGGAGACTCTAACTTTAACAATGATGTTGAAAATCAGAACGCATTAGACAGCAACAAGGAACTAAAAGAAGTGATCAGTCCGGCCGTAAATCCCCCCAAAAAATATACTTGTGGCGTTTCGGCTGAAAGCACCGAGTCTTTAGTCCAAGTTCAGCCCCAGGAGTCCAGCTTCCTCTTGTCAAACTGTGCTAAAGACTCAAGTCTTTGCCCATTAAGTCGCCCCAAAGAGCCATTTTATCGTGTCCTCAGCCGCGACGGCAGCAAAGTCCACCTTTGGCCTTCTGAGATGATTAGCTACACCAAGGTGTCACCGTCCATATCTTACAGCGTCAACCCTCTCCTGTACGACTTCAAAGCGAACCACAGGACCAAAGAAAAGTGTGAGGATAAGAACGGCGAGCTGAAGGACTGCGGCAAAAGGCCGTTTGTGATCGAACAACTTACCTCCTTACGGAAGACAAAAGATAAGAAGGTGAATGTGGTTAAAACCGATGCAAGTGAGGAACAGCGTAAAGGAGGACAGACGGGGAGTTCTCTCGAAGTAAATCGGTGTAACAGCGCAGAGCTGTCTCCGTCTGGCTGTCATGATGCTTTAGACACTTTGAGTTGTGATCCCAGTCCTACTGAAAGCCGACTTGGATTTGCATTAGCCATTCAAAAGTCTGCGGGGAGGGGGAGGAAAAAGAAGAGGAGGCCAGGGGAGAGGAAAGGAATGAGAAAGAGGGGAAGAAGAAGAAGAAGAAGACGGAGAGGAGAGCCTGCCGATAAAAAAGACACAGTAAAAGGAAGGAGGGTAATGAGTAGTGTGTCTGTGAATGAGACGCTTGAAGATAGAGAAGAAAAAAGGTTGAGAGGAGACGGCGCTGAGAAAGGCGAGAATAAGGTAAAAGGGCTATTAAGCAATTTGGCAGCAAGTCAGCTGGTACGAGGGGAAGAAAAGAAGACAATCGACGAAGAAAAAAGGATAAGAGATGATCAGACGGAACGGGAGAGGGCAGGCAGAAAGGACGAGAAGACGGGAGAGCTATTAAGTAATCTTCCTGCGGATGGCTGTAATCGGTGTAACCAGCTGTGTCTGCAGGTGAGAAGGGAGACCAACCGGTATCAATCCCAGCAATCAGCCACTGGGTGGGAACATGGCCTCGGAAAGCTACTCTGCAGGGATGCTGCATGTGAATCTGTGATTAGACCTCTCCACGGTTCTGCAGTGGAAACACCACGCTGTCTTGCAATTACACCAAAACCTGCACACAATGACATAATGACAGACGAGACAGACGGGGGCAAACGGGCAGAAAAGAAGGAAAGATTGCTCGAGGAAGCGCGGCGGCATCTGGGAAAGACGGCGATAAGCCCCGCTCAGGATGCTAAAGAAAACGTGTGCAATCTTGAGATTAGCCACATTTTCGCCTGCCAGGACGAGGCACATGAACTAAGAAATTGTCCCCTTCCTGCGTCTCACGGGGGAATAGCGGGAGATCAGGGGATAAGTCCGATTCCTGCTCGCCTAAGAGAAACAGCAGATAGTCAAAGACAAGCCTCGCCGACAGGACATAGCAATCTCACGTTAGATCAAACCCCACGCTGGTCTGAACCGCAGACAGAGACGGAAGAAAGAATCAGACCCACCTGCGCAGACATAAACCTCTCCGGACATAGCCTTTCAAAGGACAGCAAGAGAAAGACGGAATCGCCAGAGGCTGAGGCAACACCGAGAAAGAGACGGAAAAGGGGGAGAAGACAAAGCAGAAGAGTTGTCGAGCAGACCGGGAGACTTTGTCACAAGCGTAACACGGTTGAGAGCGGTGAAGAGGAAAAACCTGCGGGCTGTCAACATCTCTGCAGGATATTACTCCACACAAATGATGACGAGAGAACATTGCAGAGTTGTTGCATCGCTGACGATAAGAGAAACTTCTGCTGCCGTGGTAAAGGCTGCACCGAGGCTGAGACGCGGAGACAGAGCCCGTCAGAGACGTCCGTCAGTGACTACTGTCTCTGTAACGATCAGAGCACATGTAATCCTGAGGAAACAAGTCCGCGGCCCGAGGACTACACCTTGGCCAATGAGGAACCTGTGGCCCCGGACGAGGACAAGGACACGTCAGCTGGTCCAGTCATGGACCGGTCAGCAAAAACACAGAACGAATCTGTGACGCTGCTGTCAGATGACTTTATCAGCCGCCCCACTGATGGAACACCGGCTGACCAATGTCAACTTGTGAATGAGCACAGCACAAATGAAACGCTGTCCTCTGCAGCTCAGGGTGAAGCTAGCGATACTGTGGACGACTGTTGTCCAGACGTGGACAGGCGTAACCTCGCATGCGATTACGGTCGTGTAAATGACAACGGTGGCTACAATAAAGAGGTTCAGAGCCGCCGCAGAGGAGACTCGTATGAGGGTCAGCATCTTTATCCCGAACGGAGTGAAGTCTGCGGGGGCAGCACTGTTGACGTTGGCGCCGGACAGCGGAACAGTTCCAACAGTCGTCCTGCCACTGACTGTAGCAACGACATTAGTACCAGAAAAGGCGTCAAAGATGTCTCACCCATCACTGTCCGCACTAATCAGAGGTGGGAGGTAAAATACGACAGTGAGGAGAAACTGACGGAGAGGATAAACGTGAAGCACTTTGCATGGGAAAAGGAGTGCGTTCGAAAAAAACAGAGGGACAATGAGGTGAAGAGGTGGAGGGAGAGGAGTAATAGAGACTTCAACCCCCACTTCCCAGACCAGAGTCCATGTTACCCCCATGACCACTCTCCTTCCCCGTGCATTCCATTCCAGGCACCTCTTCTCCTCCCCCACTCCTCCTCTTTCTCCTTTCATCACACAATCATCCAGCAGCACATCTCGCTGCTCCCACCGCCTCCCCCGACGCGTCTCCCCGTCCCGTCGTACCCTCAGCTCCTGCCTCACTTCTCTCCGAATCTGGTTCCCCTTACGCTAAATCCAACCCCGGCGCCTCCACCGCCGCCTCCACCACCTCTCCCCCCGGCCTTTTACACATCGTCCCACGTTTCCCTGCTGGACGCCCCCGCTTCGTACCCCATCGCTACGGTGTTTCACCCTATGCAGAGTCACCATCCGCCCCTCTATTCACCTCCACACACAGCCCTCGTATCCTTGCAAGTGTTGTTCTAACGGCATTTTTTTTTTTTCCCCTGATAGAAGAAAAGTAGGCACACATGAAAGGAGCACTATCCCCCCTCTCTTACTGAAGGAGCCGAGTAGAAGTAGCTTTAATGTGTCATTTCCTAAAAACCTGAAATTAGGATGAAAAAAGTAAGGTTAACGAGACCGAGGTAGGAAAACAAAAACCCGTCAATCTCACAGCCAAACCTCTGGCAACCTCATCAGCTCATCCAAACACTGCATGCTCTGATTCACACGTGTGAAAAAAATGATGGGCCAATTATCCTCATCAGTCACAGGATGTGCTCAGAATGAGGCTCAGGTGTAAAGGGAGCGTAGCAGGGACACACAGCTGGGTTCTATTTCTGCCAGAGAAATAATGCAGCTCCTGTTCTGCATTTCGAACAATTATTTGCTCGCAACGCCTGTTCAGAACTTTGTTTTTCCTTTCCTTTTCTTTTTTTTTTTTTAAATCCACCCTTGCATATTCTTGTACTTATTTCACCCTCAAAAATCAATTTTGGACTTTTTTTCATCTCAGCATGTTGTCATTTACAGTAGAGGTCCCCGACCTTTTTTGTACCAAGGAACGGTTGGCAGGTATCAGCCATTACTGCGGACGCCATTGTCAATGGAGCATTACATTTTTGAGATAAAACATCTTTTATTCTGTTAGCATCAGAGTCTGAATGATCTGTTGTTTTGAAACATTGACAGATTATCTTTGAATGAAAAAAAGTAAAGGGATATGACTGGATTATTAAATTAGTAAAACTGAAGTCAATTTTTTCATTGTGAACCACTGCGGTCCGGTACCAAATGATCTACGGACCAGCACCGGCCCCCAGACCAGGGCTTGGGGACCTCTGATTCACAGTACAACTAAAAGTCTGACCCTTTAAAATTAGGCAATATAGTTCCTTTGTAAAATGGGAAAAAGGATTCAAATTTTAATCCAAGGATAAAGTGAATACTATACTTACTCTTTGATGCATACCAAGATCAGACATCATGAATCTGATCATATTTCCATGTCAAAGACATCAATCTTCAAAAAAAATCTAATTTTTACATTTAGGAAGATGACCTTCTAACCCTGACAGTAAAAACAAAGACATTTCGACAAGTATCGAAAACTAAAACTGCAAACAAATCTTAAAAATCCGCTTTGTGATCTCTGAGTACACAAGTCATCACGCTCACGTTTGATCATTTAATATAAAAATGTTTCAATGAAATAAGACTTCAGAAATATTCCCATAAAAAGACTCCTCTCCTGCTTATCTGTATGATCTCAAGACCCAAATGTCCTAAACTCCTATCCTTCCAACGATAATAAAATAACGTGGCTACAATATATTACAACTGTAACCACCTCTACAACCGTTACATCACAGGCTCTTCTGGTATTTCTCAAATGCACTGAACACATTGCGTTGGACACATTCTGTCTCGGATCACTTTGCTCTGTCATTCTCCGACGGCTTGGTGTAAACGTGGGCACAAACGAAACAGAGAGAAAGAGTGAAAGGCTTTGATTCACGACCACTGTGAGTGGAAAATGATTTTAATTCTAAAATGTCCTGTCAAGAACTTTCCCTAATAACAATTAGCGCAGAGACTATAACGTTTTGTTGGCAACTAGGTATTTTATTAAGTTCCATTGAAACCGAAGCAGAGAGGGATTTGAATTCTTAAATACTGCGTCAGAAGGAATGTTAATAATTCCATGGCTGTAGACAAGAACTACGCTTTTTTTTTAGAGCAATGAATAACTTCTGTAGAACTAATGAGACTTTTATAAGAAAATGATGACAGATCATGTTTGAAGTAGAAAAGTATATGTGTATATTAATTATAAAAGTGCTCAGAATGGCTGGACAGAAAAGGACATTAGGTCACTCAGGGTACACTCACACCGGGGCCAGTTGTTCCGTAACGTGCTGAAGCCCGAATTCGTGCTGGCGAAGTATGCAGGCGGAGGCAAGGTAGACTTGATCAAATTTGGATCATCGCTTTATTCGGTTCACGTCCGGGGGAAGTTAAGAACTAGCTATAGAAATCAGACTTTCGGGGGCAAACGTGCTTGGGCACGGTACGATTGTCTAGTGAGGGTGCACCCAAAGGTGCTGAAGATTGGACCTTGAATTCTAAGATGATAATACCAGGATTCCTTAGACACCTAAGGTAACAGCGGGTCAGCAGGCATGAGTGAGGAACTAATTTTAGTATGGACAGAACTTGGAATGTCGTACATTTGGTCTAAGTCTGCTCATATCAAATCTGGAAAGTCCTGGATCGCACTGCTTGATCATATTTGGATTATTGCCTCATTCGCTTCTCGCTCCCCTGGATGCTCCGGTGGGAGCGCGTGGGAGTATAAAATTTGTCCATTCATTTCTCCATTTAGTCAACCCAGTTCCACTGGTACCTCATGGTAGTAATACAAGCCCCGGAAAGTCTCACAATTTAACACACCCTCTAACCTTAGTCAATGCCTCTTGAGTTTTTATTATTACGGTCCCGACAAAATGTAGCAGCAGTGTTGGTACCCGCATACAAAGATGATAAGCCACTGCACAATATCTACTCTACCGGAAAACCACTAGCGGCTGCCGTGGGTTCTGGGTTCATGATGTCCTCCGGAGAGGCACTGAGCGAGGTGAATTTCACCGTCTCCTCTAGGCGTTCCGTCTGGA
This sequence comes from Cynoglossus semilaevis, assembly GCF_000523025.1. Lineage (NCBI taxonomy): Eukaryota > Metazoa > Chordata > Actinopteri > Pleuronectiformes > Cynoglossidae > Cynoglossus > Cynoglossus semilaevis. The sequence continues at coordinate 16,683,737 of NC_024318.1, read as the reverse complement.
TGACAGCCGGTCCCAACGACACCTCAGGCTAACAGTCGTAAAACAAGCCACAGAAAGACAATTTACGAGAGTCCCATCTTCTGGCTAACGTAAGTTGCACACACAAGGCGATAATAAGCTCGTCCACCATTATTCCAGAACTTCTCTGCAATCCTCAGGGAGCTGAGGTGGGGATAAACTCGCCGCTGATTGGAATGTCGCGGCGCGAAGCTACCTAAAAAGTTAAATTTTTTAAACTCAATTTGCGTCGCTTCATTCATTTCATCCACATTGCATCACTCTAAAAGCCACGCTAAATATTAAATCGAGCGTTGTTGGACACATTGATTGTGTATTTGACGGTACCGTTAAATCCGCACCTATCACTTTTGACGTGAACCCCCCACCAGATGTTGATACACCAACAATTTTTCGGAACTCTTCTATTGCACCTAATAATTTGACAATCTGAATGTCGTTAGGACCCGCACGCAACTTTTTGTTTTTACTCACATAGACAAAAACATGCTCGCAGTATATGGGGGATACTGGCAATGAAAAGCTGTATCTCGGAATCGTCATCTCTGGTACAGGATGCTCCACCCTTCTTCACATGACCTTCAAATGGTGTTGGACATGTTGCCATGGTGACTCCAGTGGACCTCCACTGGCATAGAGTACTTCAAGTGTTTCCCTCATGACGAGTTTGAGAACAGAAGTAGTGACACAGAGCCATCGCTTTTTTTTTTTTCTTGTAGTGCAAAAACTAGCAGGCTCACACTTAGCTGGCATTCCAAAACTCGGTAAAACTGTTTCTCTGTGCAGGTCTCAAAACAACATGTGTTTCTCTATGTGTGTGTACCTAGAACAGTAGTAGAACGAATCGTGTAAAATAGACAGGAAAGCTGCTTTTTATGTATTTTTTTATTGGGAACCAAAATTCAACAGGGAATGGTTTTTCTATGAGTGACTCTCATGCGTATATTATCTTGCTAGCTGATTATGTAGACACCTACTGGTCATTTTGTTCCCACTGTACATGTGTATACTACTGAACCCTTAGGGTCCACACAAACACAAAAACACTAGATTTATTTTTGTTAGCTTTGTTCCACCAGATACTTCAATTCTCCCGATCTGACGTGCAGCTTCATATTTTGTGTAGACGTTCGCAGACGTTATCTCTGCTAATACGAAAAGTACTCTGTTAACACAAAAGAATAAAAAATAAAAACAACTGAAAATGGAAATAAAGCATTGGTCCAAATCTCTGAATGTCTTTGTCCCTTCACTGTTGTCCAAGTCCATTGTTAAATATATATGATTTAGTACATCATACATCATATCAACGGCGATTTTCTTTGATGCAAAATGACATCCACACACACTTGCTGCCTGTATGTAGTGTATGTGTGTGTCCAGCAGCGTAAACAGACAGCTGGCAAATTTATGTTCACTGGCTAAAATAGCTTCAAATCTCAGCATGTTCAACACCTGGGGCAGTTGTGAGTGTGTGTGTGTGAGAGCGCACATAACAGTGAGCGGGTCCACCGAATCAAGGCTTCTCTGTAAATTACTCCGTGACCTTTAAAAAGCAACAAAGCCATCTGACATTAAAACTTGACTGCTATGAAATTAGTTTCAAAAGTGCGATCTTTTTTTTTCCGACACAGCTATTTATGCTCTTTGTGAATTTACTTTCCGTCGCACGCCTTCCATAAAGGTTGACGGGCGTCTGTACTCAGGCTGACACTTAGCAGTGAATGAGATAATAGACTCCTGTGTGTATCCGTGCTGGTAAGCCTCTCCATTATGGTTTCCTTTTTCGTCAGCCACAGAAACTGATCTGATGACGCCTGAGGAAGTCTCAGCTGCTGCTGATCGAGCGGTACACAACGAATAACAAAACCCAAGATCGGGATTTGTCAAGTTACCACTTTTAAATTCTAAAGGTTCTGATTATTTACGCAAAAAACGCAATGGATTGAACCTATATCAACTCCATACTTAACCCTGTAAACTAGGGGTCTCATTTTGGGCCCACATACAACCTAATGTCAAGTGGGCCAGACCAGCACAGTCATATCATATTTAACTATAAATAACAACAAGCCCATGTTTTCCCGCTTTGTTTTCATGCAAAGAAGTACACATTTATTAGATATATTTATTATTATTATTACCCTAAACATGTTTGTTTATGTTTTTTATTTTCAAACTTCATCGAGCGGGCCGGTTTTGGGCCACAGACCTTATGTTTGACACCAGCTGTAAAGCCTTCAAAAAACAGAACATTCTAAGTGCGGTTGACTCGGGGGTTAAATCAGTCAGGAGTACACAGGATACTATAGATCGTAGCCTACGCCAAAACAACAAAACAGCTCTTAAAATTCACAGAGGATCACTCGTAAATCCTCTCTCTCCGGCTCTACATACCACACACAAACACGCTCCCGCCCACCTTTCTCCGATCGAACCGTTGTCGTGAGTGACAGACTTCTCAGCCACTTAATGTCAAACCCTTCATTGGCCAAAAAATAAAAATGTAGTTATTGTCCGATTGTTTTTACATTTAAACTTGATGGTATTTTATTTTTGACAATAATATTTTATTGGACAATGTAGGTAGTGGTAATAAATCCTCGATGAGCACTGAAAAAGATTTTCACTGAAGGATAGTGGTAACGCTAAACCTATTATCTTTGGGAGATGAAGGTGCCAAAAACACACACACGCGCGCACACACGCACACGCAGAACACACAATCTCTACAAAGTCATCATACCAGTGAACGTAGACTCACTGTTTCCTGCATGTTCCGTATAAACAGAAGCGTCACATCAGCATTTTCCATCCTTCGGAACACCGATACTGTTTGTATACTGTTTTTGTTCCACTCTGTCTGACGCATAATGTTACCAGACATAACGTTAGAGAAAAACATTAGAGAAAAAAAAGTGAGGCAGTATCCTTAACCCCCGGGTCGCGGACCGGCACCGGTCCGTGGGTCAAATGGTACCGGGCTGCGAAAGAATGCATTATTTCTATTTTATTTAGTATCTGATTCTGAACAATGTTATCCCGATCACGTCTTACCTGCATCCGCTACCTTCTTAAAAGGTCTGCTCCGGCCGGTAACGCATAATATATTACGGCTAAATTGAAACCCCCCAAGCTAGCAGAACGAGCAAAAAATAAACGTCTTTGGAAAGTTTCTTTGCGCAGGGTAAAAGAGCCAATGAGGAGACAGAAGAAGAGCCGACGTCTTCACTGAAAAATAAAGCTGCATTTAACAGATAATTCTAGTAGTCCCACTTAAAATATGGAATTATTACGACAGGTTGTTCCCACGCACAGAGCCCGCGCTGCATAATACATGGTGAGCGGCTCTCTAATGAGTCAATGAAGCCTTCAAAACTGCTTCGCCATTCGGAGACCAAAGCGTGATGTTACGAAGACGCTGCTAATAAAGTTGTATACACAGTGGCTTAATGTTTATTATTATATTTACAAAACACCAGTTTTTATGCCGGTGGTATCATTTTATCAAAGGCCGGTCAGAGAAAACAATTTCAGACATTTAACCGGTCTGTGGCGCAAAAAATATATACAGTGACATTTTTCAATAAAAATATACTCCAGGTATTCTATTGTTTTTTTTCCCCCAGATGTCTCTGTTGTCTTCCCTTAGACAAACGCAGATAGAAGAAGATTTTAAGAGACTTTAAAACCGTCGGAAATGATTCCTTTTTCTTCGACGGCCGACGGTTTTTGCGGGCAACACAACAGAAACTAAACAATTGTCAGCGATCGCTCCCATCCAACTCACCACCTGTTCAGCATGCTGCCCTCAGGTAAGAAGCTCAGAACTATTAAAAGCAAAACAAACACACTCAGAAATGGTTCCTCTGCATGGGCCATTAGGACTGAAAGTAAACCCAAGATTGCCTCTGCGCGATACACATTGACTTAGTGCAACGTGAAGGGTTTTTCATTAATTCACATTTCATTTTATTTATAGTCATCTTATTTTTGATGAAGAAACTAGAAAATGATTTAACATAAAATATTGCAAATGGATTTTCTTCTTAACAGGAGAAACAAATAGCTCGAGGCTAAATTAAACGAAACCCAAGAAGCAAAACAAACACCACGAAAGTCACTAAATGCAATGAAAGCACCAAGGAAAAATGTTTGAGTTGACTGAAAAAACATCACAGCTTTGAAAGAGTAATTTAACTAACAAACAAAGTTTTACAGAAAACCTTAAGGAAATTAAGTTATTTTTGCGGAATATTTGACCAGGAACTCAGTTAACGATAACATTTTTAGGATTTAAAGAGTTCAGGGAAATTTTCTTTCCTTCTCCAGGAGAGTTCATCCCACTTA
>NC_024318.1:16669644-16679358 GCF_000523025.1 Cynoglossus semilaevis | reverse complement strand
AGTGGCACTAGCGTGACTGCCGTGATCGGTATCTGTCTGATATTGGTCAAAATTTCAGGACTGAACGTTGAAAAAAAAGCCACTACAGTATAGCCGTCAATCCGATACCTAAGCCCTAATGCTCAAACTAAACTTTGCCTGACAGTCAATAAATACGGACACTACTGCCTCAGCAACAACACGCTGGAGGGGAAAAAGAAAGTATTGGATTGATATCAGTATCAACGGATACTCCAAGTTGCAGTATCAGATGTGAAAATATCCTTTGAGCCATCCCTATCTCCAAGCGCTCTCATTTACTGACATTCACGGATAATTATCAGGGATGCCTGATATTGTCCGAACACTTAACTTCCAATTCCGATATCAACCGACACCGATATATGCAGCAGCTTTTCCCCAAAAGTATTTTTAGCTCACATCACATATTTCCCCGTCGTGGAATTAACACGTTACGTACTTTTATTGTGATGCTCTAGCATATCTGGCGAAACCCAGGAATTGCGTTATCGGGTTTTCATTATCGGAGGAAAAAAACGATAACTATTCTTACTCATATTACACAATTATGCTAATATCGCTAATATAAAATCGGAAATGATCAGATATCGCTGATTATCATTTATCTTAACGGCAAAGATAAATGGTGACGAGGATCAGCATAAAGGACTACACCATATAAGATCCTACTGCTAACCCTAGACCACCAAGCTAGCTTTTACTTCCGAAGTGATGTTAGTCCATTGTGGTGTACAGTCAAGGAAGTGGCTGATGGCATTACTGCACATTAGTGCACTGCACTGACAACTGGCTGAGCTGGAGGGACAAACGTTTCCTCTCACAGGAAGAGTCAGAGAGCTCCAAACCACATGGCAGCAGATGGAATACAATAACATTTGCTTTAACAGTTTTGATCACCACTGTATCCGTGCAGAAACGGGTCACTGCTGCCAAGCACCTTGTAGTCATCTCAGTTAGTGGAAATCTCTCAAATGAACTTATCTTTGCTCTGCACTTTCCAATCTGACATTGTTTTGGTGCAGAGGAAACTACAAGCTTTTTTAGCCTTTCCACTTTCCTGCTCATTTATAATGACTGATTGCATTTCATTTCTCGTGGAGTCCCTCTTTCCTTTTCCACCGCAGCTCCCGTTGAGGTGAAACAAAAGGTTATTTTCGATTGAACTTCCTTCCACAGCAGATCTGTCTCTTTCCATGTAAAGCGATTCATCATCTCGACTCGAGCCCGACAACAGTGGCATCGCCCGTAAGTTTGAGACAACTTTATACGCTCATCCGGAGGGAGGCAGAGGCAGAGGCAACGGTCGCCTAATTTTGCACCTCTCTGCTCGATAAGCACTTTCCTCTCGACTAGGCCCCCTTTTTCAATTGTACGTTTTACACTCGATTACACAAAGTTGGGCTTCGATCGTAATTTGTGCTTTCAAAGTCGATTGGACACGGAGCTGAGATGATCTCAATCTGCCTGTGATTGTCCGATAACAATCAAGCCAGAGTATCCTACCAATAATGGGATTCTTTTTGTACGAAGAACGAAGCCCAGTCATGATAAATCCTGAATTTCTCAATAAATATTTCTTTTACCTAAATACCATCACTGATTTATAAGCTGCGGGACAAAGAGATATTTTTACATAATTCTTTCAGCAGATGACCTTCCTGATCCTTTCACCTTATCCGGGGTGACGGAAAGCACCCAGAGGAAACAGACCTATTTAAATCTGACACAGATTGTGGGTTTATGTAATAAGACTTCAGGCAATTACATAAACTAGACGACACCAGAATTTTTTTTTTTTAATTTTTAGCCATTTGTTTCCAATACCGGTACCAATTCTCTGTGTGATTTTTAACTCAATAAAACACATACTGGGCATTTAACAAATACATTTTCACATATATATATATATAAAAATATATATATATATACCGGTACCGGTACCAATTCTCTGTGTGATTTTTAACTCAATAAAACACATACTGGGCATTTAACAAATACATTTTCACATATATATATATATACCGGTACCGGTACCAATTCTCTGTGTGATTTTTAACTCAATAAAACACATACTGGGCATTTAACAAATACATTTTCACATATATATATATATACCGGTACCGGTACCAATTCTCTGTGTGATTTTTAACTCAATAAAACACATACTGGGCATTTAACAAATACATTTTCACATATATATATATATATATATAAGTCATAGTATATGACATTACCTAATTTTTACATAACTTAACCTCAATAGTTTAACTAATACCATTAAGGGACAAAGATGTCTAGTGGATTAGATCACATGGAGTCGCTGCTCTCTTCTGGTCAGTGGTCACATGACATGTATGGGTTAGGGAGTGGGGGCAGGGGGCAGGAGGCGGGGTTCCCTATCAGCTGTTGTGGGAGTGACACAAGTTCAACCACGCACCAAGCCTCTTGTTGTTTTTTCCTTGTATTATGACTCTGTGTCGCGGATGGCATCTTTGTTCTGAATTGTTGCCAGCGGAGAGATTAAACTCTACCTTTCGGTGTCCAGTGGCGCATTTAAGTCCTCATCCTGGGTCGAGCGATTAGACTATGAACTTCCCACCACCGGACTGAGTTAACTCAAACCTTCATTCTGCACTCCGAGTTCAGGGGCACCAAATCCCTCAGCAGGACGCGGCCAGTGCTCAGGCAACAAAAGGAGACGACCAAGGAACAAGGAAGGAAAAAATCGCCGCCTGAGCACGACTGGATCAAAGTCAGAGGAAGTGGTCGCCAACTATGCTTTTCAATTTTGCCCACTTGTCGACAAAAGCATCTGGAATCCTCTGCCAAACAAATTGCATATGTATCTCGACTGTCTTTCCAGCAACATAAAGTACCAACTGCCTCTCCTGACCAACCTGAGGAATTGGACTCTTTTATGCGTCCCTTTGCCAAATTACAAAAAGATAAGAACAATCTGGCATTAGATCGACCGTACACTGGCGGCAGGTCTCCAGACATCTGTCACATTCTCTCAACCCATCATCCTTGCCATTCTTCTTCCACCGAAGCATCCAATCATCTACTGGTGGCCCATGCAGTTAGGACAAACACGGCTCTTCACCATTCGAATGCCACTTTCAAGTGTGGGAAGGGGCTACGAGCATCCTGTGTATTATGGTGGATTTGGATTCAGTTTGCTGATTTTCTGGTACTGCTGCCCTTTTACGTTGGACTGATTTCCCGAGCTGACCTTTGCTGAGTTCTCCCTCTTTTGGCCCGGCTGTTTTTGCGCCTGTTGCACTTCAACACCGGAGTGATTTTGTGTCTAGACTGCTGGGAGGATTTTCTCCCTTCCTCCTGAAGTGTGAACAACTATTTTTTTTTTTTTTTTTTAAATTCATGAAACCGTACTTCTGTGTCAGGTTCTCACACGTAAGTCGTGGTAAGGTCGACTGCAAGTGCGTTATCAGTTTAAGAGAGGTCAAGAACCATGTCGGTAACAAAGGGGGGGTTCTGCTTAACACCAAGCACAGACACGGGTTAGGAATGTAATCATGTGGCCGTTAGACGAGTTAGACGAATTTAAAAGTGGTTTCTCACAAAAGGCCCACCTTCTGCTCCTCAGACCCAGCTCGCACTGCTCTGTTCACTGAACCAGATCTGAACAAATCTTGCGGGTAAGATTCGTCAAGGGCGGGGGTCGCCAACCTTTTTTTTTTTAAAACTGAGAGCTACTTCAAGGGCACTTAATAATACGAGGAGCTACTTGTTTGATCAGACTTCCCGACATACAAGAGTAGACACTCTTCTCGCAGTACAGTACAGTACACTTATGACCCTCTTGTTGACTAGTTTTATATTCCAAAAATACCCAGCAGGCACCATTGGTAGTCCAGTGGGGCTCGGAGGTGCCCCGGGGCACAACGTTAGTGACCCCTAGTCAAGGGATTGGCCTGGTTTAACGAACTGCTTGATTAACTGTTGCCACTTGTCGACAAAAGCATCTGGAATCCTCTGCCAAACAAATTGCATATGTATCTCGACTGTCTTTCCAGCAACATAAAGTACCAACTGCCTCTCCTGACCAACCTGAGGAATTGGACTCTTTTATGCGTCCCTTTGCCAAATTACAAAAAGATAAGAACAATCTGGCATTAGATCGACCGTACACTGGCAGCAGGTCTCCAGACATCTGTCACATTCTCTCAACCCATCATCCTTGCCATTCTTCTTCCACCGAAGCATCCAATCATCTACTGGTGGCCCATGCAGTCCCATTCGAATGCCACTTTCAAGTGTGGGAAGGGGCTACGAGCATCCTGTGTATTATGGTGGATTTGGATTCAGTTTGCTGATTTTCTGGTACTGCTGCCCTTTTACGTTGGACTGATTTCCCGAGCTGACCTTTGCTGAGTTCTCCCTCTTTTGGCCCGGCTGTTTTTGCGCCTGTTGCACTTCAACACCGGAGTGATTTTGTGTCTAGACTGCTGGGAGGATTTTCTCCCTTCCTCCTGAAGTGTGAACAACTATTTTTTTTTTTTTTTTTTAAATTCATGAAACCGTACTTCTGTGTCAGGTTCTCACACGTAAGTCGTGGTAAGGTCGACTGCAAGTGCGTTATCAGTTTAAGAGAGGTCAAGAACCATGTCGGTAACAAAGGGGGGGTTCTGCTTAACACCAAGCACAGACACGGGTTAGGAATGTAATCATGTGGCCGTTAGACGAGTTAGACGAATTTAAAAGTGGTTTCTCACAAAAGGCCCACCTTCTGCTCCTCAGACCCAGCTCGCACTGCTCTGTTCACTGAACCAGATCTGAACAAATCTTGCGGGTAAGATTCGTCAAGGGCGGGGGTCGCCAACCTTTTTTTTTTTAAAACTGAGAGCTACTTCAAGGGCACTTAATAATACGAGGAGCTACTTGTTTGATCAGACTTCCCGACATACAAGAGTAGACACTCTTCTCGCAGTACAGTACAGTACACTTATGACCCTCTTGTTGACTAGTTTTATATTCCAAAAATACCCAGCAGGCACCATTGGTAGTCCAGTGGGGCTCGGAGGTGCCCCGGGGCACAACGTTAGTGACCCCTAGTCAAGGGATTGGCCTGGTTTAACGAACTGCTTGATTAACCGTTGACGGTACACCAGCATCCAGACGTCCCCCCCGTCAGTCCACCAGCCACGGTGACCTGGCAACAAGTTGTCCGGGTTGGGGAAGACGCTTCCATCCCAGATTGAGCCAACTGCTGGGCCAGAGGCCTCTGTCTGTGCACTGTCAGCTTGGTGTCTATGCATGGCAATGACTTCCCTCTTCACCATCTGTGCCGGTCCTACAAACTGTTGCGCTGCCACGATGCCATGGTACAGTTGGGCAACAGTGTTAACAAGCGGGTTCTCCCTGGACAGCAATAGCACGCAGGCATGTAATGTTGCTTTTAAAGCTTCACAATACGACAAGCAACGTCTCAGTCCGGTCTGTTACATCTAAAATCAGAGGCATTGTTAGCAGCACTGGGCTCACCTCCATCAGGCGCCGCACCCACAACCCCACTCCCAGGCTCTGCTGCCTGGAACCAAGCGCAGAGTGACTGCTTTTTTCTTGTCAAAAAAAAAGCTTGGAGCCAATATTTATTTTCAAATGATCATCTAGATCAGGGGTGTCAAACTCATTTTCACCAGAGAGGCCGCATCAGCAATACGCTTCCTCTTAAAGAACCATTTGTAACTGTAAGAATATATAGCTGTAAGTGCTCCATAAAGTATCAATACATCTTTCTGTAATTGATTATTAATTATTCAAATTACAATATATTGTAAATTGGCATGCGTAATATATGTCTATATATTTTTTTTGTAAGTTACGAAGCTCAGCAGCATGGACTTTGTTACAGTCCCATTGGGCCACACAAAATGACCAGGCGGGCCGCATTTGGCCCGCGGGCCTTGAGTTTATTCTAGATAATTCAGTCATTTGTCAAGGATAAATTCTGAGAAAAATCTGAACAGCTACTCCATGTCCTCTACTTTGATTGGCCGGGATAAAGCCCGTCGCACGTTGAATGCACCCACGTGATCAGATAAACGCTCGTTCAGATGTAAGATGTGCCGTGATTGGGACGAAAGGACTCAAAACTGTGTGTTTGTGCTGTACTTTGTAAAACGCACTCGCGTCAATAATTACTGCCATCTCTTGTGAGAACGGACATAGAGCTGTATTATTCTATTGATTAGCCCCCTCCCCCCCCTCCCCCCATTTATGAATTTAAATGTAATCACGTTGTCGGACAAACAATCATTACGGGAGGAGCCTCACTCCTCCTGCGCTGCAGCATTTCAATGTCAGCTGTTGACATTACTGATTAGAGGTTTCACTCTCAGGTGCAGAGGGCAGGGAACTGCACACCATCTCCTCATCAATAACGTCAAAACACGAAAGCCAAGGAGAAGAGAAGGGGAGGGAGATGGAAAAGGAGGGAGAGGAGAGGCAGAGGAGCAGAAAATTAAAGAATAAGCCAAGAGGGGCCAGAGTGATTTTACAAAGAGGAAGGGTTTGGTTTTTTTTTTTTTTTTTTCCCAAGCTCTCGTTAGCAGATTTCACATCAGAGGAAAGCAACTTGTCAAGTAGCTTATTGCCGCTTTTATTGCTCCCAGCCCATGTAATAAAAAGGACTGCAGTGTTATACATCACTATGTTCAGATCCGCATTATTATCATAGGAATAATTAGCCCTGCTGATGGTTACTAATATAACATCAGTAACAGAAATGGAGACGTGCGGAGGTGCAGTGCGAAGTGAGAGTGCATTAATCTCCAGGGGAGAATGTCCAACAGTCACGGAACACACACACACACGCACAGACACACACACACAGAGACACGTACAGTCAGCAGCGAAAGACGTGACAATGGGTTAGGTAATTGCAGAGTCTGAGTGAAAAGACTTTTTTTCCCCCCGAACGTCTTCGCGCATTTAACATCACTTATAGGGAGTCATGTACAGACGGCTTAATGAGCACTTAAACGTGAATTAAGTCGTTTGAAATTGTCACATGTGACAATTGGTTGCGCCGTTGGCTGCTGCGCAATTAATCAAATTTCAATTACAATTTTTTTTTCTGCAAGTATAATTTCTACAAGTTTACTCATATTACCGAAGAATTTGTGAACGCATACTTCCATCTGTTTAAGAGCCGTGGAAAAGTGACGGGTGGTACCAGAATTTTTGATTTGAACGATACCTATTACTTGTATTTTTCATATTAGCATATTAGTAATAACAATGTAATGTAACCTAAATTGTTTAATTGCTACCATAAAGGGACAAAGATGTCTAGAGCAGGGGTCCCCAACCTCCGGTTCGGGGACCAGTGCTGGTCCGTAGGTCATTTGGTATAAGGACGCAGTGGAACATAGTGGGAAAAAAATGTACTTCAGTTTTACTAATTTACTTCATTCAAAAAAAAATCCAGTCATATCCCTTTACTTCTTTCATAAAAGATAATGGTGATGTTTCAAAACAACAGGTCAATCAGACTCTGATTCTAACAGAATAAAGTCTAAAAGATGTTTTATTTTGAAATTTCCAACGATGGCGTGGCATTACCGGTTCTTAGTACAGAAAAGGTTGGGGAGCGTTGGTCTTAGAGCATTGTTTCCCAAAGACTGGGTCGCGACCCTAAGGTGGGTCACAAGAGATTTTTTTTTTTTTTTAGGGTGGTCTCGCATCAAGTTTCCAAGAAGTTTATGAATAAGGTCTATCACAAAGGTTTGTGACTTTTAAAATATGGGTCCCCTGGAAAAAAAGGTCAGGGACGTCTGGTCTAGATGACTTGATCACATGGGGTCGCTGCTCTCTCCTGGTCACATGACAGTTACATTTTACATTACCAAAGGGTGAATGTATTAGGTTACCCTAAAAGGAGCTCCTGGTCACATGACATGAATGGACCAGTTCAATTTTACATTACGAAAGATTGTTGCAGCACAAAAGCGTGAATGTATTAGGTTACCCTAAAAGGATTTTTTTTTCATTTTTTAATTAGCATCAGTACCCTGTAAGAGTAATCAATACTCAATCGATAAATATCAATATCCCAGAATCGATAATCTCATCACACAGAAATCCTACAGAAACAGACAGGAGAAAAGAAAGACAACAGAAAAAAAAGGGGGATACAAAAACCACTGCCTCTTCTATCGCATTATCCAGAAAAAAGTGATGTCACAGAAGCCCTCACCGTGACAAAAGAATCTTTAAAGCTTCAGTGGAAAAACACCAGCAGGACTCCAATGCTCTAGCTTGAAAATTCACCTCAAGGTGAAAGTATTTTTTTTATTCCTTACTTTGTACTGTAAAAGAATAAAGTCTATATTTACTGCATTTTATGTTAATTTAGTCAGAACATTATCTGCAATGATCAAACTCGCTGTTAGGTTTGTTAAAGGTCAAAGCTTTTCCTGTCTTCCGTTGCCACGATTATATTATCACTGTGTCGCTGACGTGAAAGGTGTGAAGAGTTTTAGCTGAAGTTTACAGTGCAAGGAATTCACGACTTTAAACGCTACAGTCACAGCTACTGTTTGGTTGCGGTGGTTGCGCTACGACTCGCTTCAACGTTTAATTGGAGCCACTGAACACGACTCCAAGCCCTGTAGTACATATGCCAGGCCTGTTGGTGGCACAATCTGCTCTCCGCTCTCGCACTAAAAAAAAGATGTTCAAAAATCTTTCCCGAATTATATAATTTATTTATATTATCATTATACTTCTGCCTTTTCTCTGCGATACCGACCTTTCCCCAATAGATGGCGTAGAAAATGATAAAAAGATTTTAGCGTTTATGCATGATTTTTACATGTCATTTATTTTAGTACAAACCAACACTCCATCTATCTGCTCCTGACCCGGCCCATGGGCCAAAACCGGCCCGCTCGGGGGGTCAATACGGCCCGCTTGATGATTGTTGAAAGCAAAAAAAAAATGTTTCATTAAATATACATTTTTTTTCTAATATATATGTACTTATTTAAATCAAAACAAAGGGGGAAAAAACGTGGACTTTGTTTGGAAATTGTTATTTACAGGTTATTTATGTTATGATTTTTACCGGTCCGGCCCACTTGCCATCTAATCAGGCATTGGGAAAAGAAAAAAAAAAAAGTTTCTGCTGCTAACCTGTAAGTTTTAGGTAAACACCAGGTCGGTTTTTTTTGTTTGTTTTTTTTCCCCATAAAACTTGCATCAAAACCATTTTTATATTATTATATTTTAAGGTCATCTAAAATGAATTACATCCAGCAGTTTGTCATGGCAACTGGCAATTGTCATAAAAAAAAAAAAAAACTTAATTGAACACCTTTAATGTGTTATGATAACTATACAAATATATACACCGATTTTCCCCCGCTTCTCAGTTTCTCTCCTTCCACTTAAAGCATCACTTGTTTATCCCTTATTACGGACCACCTCGTCGTCTGGTAAATGAACAGAACGCGCAATAAGATTTATGGGATGCTTTGAAGCAGCTGACGTTCCTCAGCCAATGGGAGATCTGAGATTTGAGAGTCACAACTACTGCAGCCACTTCACCAGAGAGGCTTAATGACACGAGGAAGACGGAAGAACACGCTACTGTAAGGCATTAGGAAGAGGAGACATTAGGCCGAGTTGGAGTGAGGGGAGAAGGCAGCCGAGAGAAGAGAGGCATGA
>NC_024318.1:16662543-16665043 GCF_000523025.1 Cynoglossus semilaevis | reverse complement strand
TGCTGTATTGTTGTGCTGGGTATTAGATAAAATTGTTTCTTGTGTAATGGCAACTGGCAGCAATAATTGAAACACCTCGTGTTGTCGTATGCTTTTGCCGCAGCGGCAACCCAATCTTCTTTTGCTCTAGACCAGGGATATCAAACATGCGGCCCGCGGGCTGAAACTAGCCCGGCCTGGGATTTCAATCTGGCTTTTTTTCTTTTTTTTTTTTTTTTACTGTTTACCGGGTTTTTTTTTACCACCAGTTCCACAGAGTAGCAGTTAGCACGCATGCCAAGGAAGCAGAGAGCAGAGAGTCCTGGGTGCGATTCCCAGATGAACCACATGTTTGATTGTTGATCCCCCAAGTCTCAGTAACAATGTGCTTCAATTTATCATTAATTCTACAAGCAAACTTAAAATATTTATAGATATATCTGTGGGATGTTTATCTGGACCACTGTTTTGATCCGAGTATACGAGCATGCAAACACGGGGAGGCGAACTCACACTGTATATTTATGAAAGTAAATACAACTCCGCTCCAGTGGGTGACAATTTTCCCCACTTTCAACCTCTTCGTTAATTCTCTACTCGGAATATTTTGGTGTGCTCTGTAAATTATGAATGTTCTTTATAATTATTGGGGGGTATTCAAGTTTGCTTCTCGCGGTGTACCCAAATCTTCCTTCAGCTTTCTGCTGCTAAGTGCAGGAGGTGAGACAGTGGTCTTTATCTAATCTAAGTAAATACAGCCAAAAGGCAAGAACAGAAAGTCATTTTCTGAAAAACAGAACAGCAAATACACAAATAATGTCACAAACATATGACTGGGAAAAGGGGGAATCTGCACAACGTCTAAGTGGACAGTGGAGAAGAGTAGGAAACAGGCAAGACTCAAACTCACTTCCCGCAGACAATTAGAGTCGGGATCAACAAGTAATGTCGTTAGCAAGGAAAGACACTTAGCGGGTAACAGCTTGTAAAACAGGTCACAAGGTCATTATCGGGGAAATGCCAGCTCTGGGTGGAGATTCACCCTTAACGCAATGTATTGAAGGCTGTGAAAACTGTTTACTCAGTTATGTCAGAAGTGCTGACAACCAATGATCCGTATGTGGAGATCCCTAATTTCACGTACAATTCTAAGATAATACAGAGTCGTGTTGCTTCGGATAAAGAAAAGATTAGCATGGACCCTGCGCAAGGATGACATGAAAATTCATGAAGCGTTCATCGTTGTATTTCAGTGGATCCTATTAGCAGTTGGAGCACCTGCCTACGAATCTAGGAGCTGATAGTCCTGAGTTCGATTCCCAGAATTTCCCCAGTGTGGGATCAATAAAGTTCAAATTATAATTATTATAGGAGAATACATGTTTTTTTAACGATGTCCGATAATTTTGGCCAACCGATTTTATCGGCCGATATTAGCATAATTATGTAATATATATTAGAAACGTTATCGACTTTTCGTCCGATAATGCAAACGTAATAACACAATGCTTGGGTTTTGCCCAGATGGTGTTACGTAAAAAAAAAAATTATCGTCACAGCACACAGCTGCATATATCGGTGTCGATTGATATCGTAAATTAATAGTGTTTGGATAATATTGACATATCAGTTAATATCAAAAAGTTAATATCGGAATATCGATAATATTTGTGTTAACTACCACGAATAATGTTTAGCTATCGTGATAATGATAGAAAAAGAATACTTATTAATTTATTTGGAATTATCCACATTTTCTTCAAACTAAATCCTACCGTTTATACCTTTTCCACATGGAAAGTTTTGCCTGTCTGCCCATTCTTCTGTTAACCATTACCTTCTGTTGTCTTAAAACTGCCTGAACATCCCCCCCCGCCCCCACATTACCTAAGTGTTGTCATGGCGACAATAAGGAGTTTTGTATTGTTTTAAATATTGGTACAGTGAAGCTATTACGTTCTATTAGTCTACAGTTCGTTCGCATTGATCTATTGCAGCCATTTCGACAGGGAGATCGTGTTTTTTTTTCTGCGATAAACATCTAGAACATAATGAGTCGTTATACCTTGTCAACTTCCCTTCCACTCCTGAAGAGAGCAGCTGAATGCTTGTTTGTTGTTGTTTTTTTGTGATTAAGGCACTCAGTCATTTCCAGGCACTACAGTATTTCTACCTAGAGTACTGTTGAAATTCTTCAAACATGTTTGGCCATGATATTTAATAAAAATAAAAAAACAACTTGAGTAGAGTAGAGAAATGAGTAGAGGCACTGCAGGAAAAAAAAATTTCAAACTGTGTGAAGTGAACAGCAACACAGGGCAACCACAGATTGACATACTGCATCAAAGTCCCTGAATTGATCTTATCAATAATATCAATATTGGGACATGATGTCTGTCTATGTTCCATTGTGCACACTTCAGTCTGGACAGTCACATCTCTCACGCAAAATGAACTAAGCCGAGAGTGGCGGCACATTACCCAGCTTGCAACAATCCAGATCGCTTTCCCTGGCAACCAC
>NC_024318.1:16656816-16658283 GCF_000523025.1 Cynoglossus semilaevis | reverse complement strand
CCCAGCGTGCAACAATCCAGATCGCTTTCCATGGCAACCATACTAGTGGCTGATTGGCAGCCGCCTGCTGTGTAGCCACCGAATGACAGAGCAGCATTTTGTGATTTCATCACACAATCACAAAATCAGTTTGATTTGAAGTTATTCATGTTATTGTGGTTTTAAAGAACTGATTACTGCTTCAGTTGTGATGGGATTAATATATATACATATATATATACATATATACACATATGTATATACATGTATATATATATATACATATACATACACATACATATGTATGTATATCCATGTATATATATAGATATATACATATACATACATATATGTATATATATACATATATACATATACATATGTATATATATACATATATACACGTATATATATACACATGTATATATACATACATATACATATGTATATATATATACATATATACAGTATGTGTATATATATACACATATACATATGTATACATATACATATGTATATATATATACACATACATACGTGTTTATATAAATAAAACTTTTCTTCACTCCTTGAAAACTAATCAGAAAACTTCAGAAACTCAATTCTAACTTATTGGAACTCTGCAGAGTTTAATATGTACTTTTTTTATAATATATATATTATTATATATATTTATAATGTAATATGACTAGTATAGTATCCCTCTTTATCCTTCATAATTTTACCTAACAACATTTCTCCTTAGCAGATATTCCTCCACTCTTGTGCAGAAACGCTGATGTTCGGAAACTCTTTTCATCCGTCTTGTTTTACAGCCAAATGTGTCCATGGTAACAGTAAGGGTTTAAGTCCCGTCTCTTTTCCATTGCGTTTCCCTCCTCTCGTTTCAAACCACTCTTCATTCCAAGTGAAGCCATAAAATTACCAGCAAACGTGCAGGTACACAGAAACACACAGGCAGGGGTGTTTCTGTGTACCCGCATGACCCTTTCATCTGAATGGGCTTAACCAAAATTACTGTTACCATCTACCATCCAAATAGATGCATAATTGGTCACTATGTGTGTCTGTGAGTGTGCGTTGAACACCCATGTGTGGGTGTTTGTCCTGCGCGTCACACTGACATTTCACTGTCCCTTTAAATATTCTCTTGGTTGAAAACAAGAAATGGAAGTAGTCAGGAATAACAAACAGTTCCAGCTCGTTCATGAGGCACATTAATACTGTGCATAGTCATTGGTTATATTGCTCTTCCCCAATTATCAGCAAACTGTTACTTGCCATGAGCATTTTCATTTATTTGGTTGTTTTTTTTTTGTTTTTTTTTTGTTAATTTGTGTTTAATATTTAAAGTGTGTCAGAATATCTCATTTTGTCAACACCCAAAATCACAGGTCAGACGTCAGTTACATTCTACACATTTATATATATATATATATATATATATATATATATAGATAGATATATATACACATATATATACATATA